>NW_015506648.1:45110-49512 GCF_001515645.1 Sinocyclocheilus grahami | reverse complement strand
GATTGCTCTTAAAATATATCAGTGCCCTTGTTTTGTCTCAAGATGCACACAAGTAATGCTTTTTTCCAAGTCATGTTTATAAAAATTACTTGAATGGCCTAATCCTGGCTTAGTCCAAGCACCGTCTGTGAAACCAGGCTTAAGACTTTTTAAGGCCTTTATGAATTTAAGGAAGGGTGAATTACGACTTTCAATTTACACAAGTTACCTTATTTTACCTTTCATAATGTGGGTCTTATAAATGTCTTAAATAAATAGTTGATAACATTTTTAAACTTAAAATGTACCATAAAATAAAACATTACATTTTCAATCTGAATCCACTTAACCCAGCCAAATATCATATTGGTATACAGCAGCGCATTCTAGGGAATGCACAAAAACTTAATAAAATAAAATCAAAAGTACTCAGCTGATGGTTATTAACTTTATTGAAAGCATCAAGCTCTTAGTACAGATATATTTAGCACATCTTGACCAACCAAGGAAATGGCAAGAGAATTGGAACAGCAAAGTTTCCCCTTCCTTCCCAACTTCCTGTGAAAGTCCCACGACAGAATCCTTTCTAAAGAGTTGTCTTACCAACCAACAACACAGGCTAGCAAGAACTAATAGAAAGAGGAAAACAGGTCCAAATCATCTGAAAAGGTCACTCCCCAGCTCAGAACAGGGTTAGAAAAATGTGTTTATATATATCCTTGGTCCGCAACATCAATGTCTCCCCCCTCCACTCATGTATAATGTATAAATCCCACATATAAAGACCAGAAGAATGTTTGAAACTACCACCCCTTCACTGAAAAAGTACTAGGTGCGATAAGCGATCATGCTCATGTTATTTCTCCCAGCAGTGGTCCACATCAGACACCTATAGTGTCTGTTAAATCAAACTGAATTGCTTTGTTTTTTCGCATTTAAAGAGACATAACAGAAACATCATCCTCCTCATAACTCGGGATCTCCATCAGCACGAGGGTGGATGAAAAATAATTGAGCAAAGTCTGTTACATCGTACGATCAGAAATGAAACAAGGTAATGTTACAAAGGGCTGAAGCGGAGAACCGCTAGTCGCATGCAAGAGCACATGTGAGGGCATGATCTGGAGAGGTGTACAAATCTACTGCAAAAAAATATATAATTAAAACTGCACTTTATGCAGGTGTGGGGTGTGGAATGATCCGGGTCAGCCCTGACATGCTCAGATCAGTGCGTGCCTATTGTGTGGAAACTGTAGAGAAAAAGACAGAGAACTCGTTTGGTTTAGAAAAAGAAAAATGCTTTGCTGTGCGATCGGCACACGAAAGCAAAGCGTCTGTCCAACGGTTTCAATTCAAAGCAGGCTCTGCGCTGGACAGCCCCAAGGTCCTTCACAATGACGGAAGGCAAACACCATTCCCTCTCTCTCTCACACACACACGTAATGGCTTCTTCTACACTTGCTACATTATTCAGAAAAATCCATTCTTCTATATAACACATCGTCACCTTTCAACTAACTAATGTTTTTTTTTTTTTAATACAGGCCATTTTATTTGAGGAAAGGAAGACAACAGTTAACTTTCACCGTAATGGCTATATATTGCAGATTATATGTTGTTAACACACAAGGCAACAATTAAGTAACTCGTCTTTTGAAACATTCACTTCTCTGGTACCATCTAACGAGCGTATTACTCAAACGAGAGATGCGTTTTCCAAAACGTTCTCTAAAATCAGAGCAGGCTCTCGACATTGAAGGTGACGGTTAAGCTACTCGCATTCACTTCTCTAGCACACCGGATAAAGACAGCCGTCTGCAGGGTTAAAGAAAAGACGACGGACGAGGAATACTTTAGGTTTGTCTTCAGGATATCTTCACAGTCACAGAAAAGTTAGCTAGCTATACACAGTTGAGCTGAACACACACACATTGAAAATGAGTTGCGATTTAAATAACCAACGCCCAAAAAAAAACCTTTTTCGCAAACCGATAAAAAGACGTTGCTTTTGGATTGGTCGGGAGAGGAGACAGATCTGAGCGTGTCAGGGTCCTTGTCTAGTGAGGTCGGAAACCCTGTCTGTGGGGGATGCGAGGGGACACTTGCAGGAAGGGAAGGGAGCATTGCATGTACTGGGATGATGGCGTGACATGCCTCACACACACCACCGCCACGTTCAAGAGCTCTACATGCACTTCAAGATCACAGCAAGAATGGGCTAGAATATCTACAGAGACACGAGAAGAGCTTTCATGCACGATATCTACGTCACAGGTACAGGTATGCATAAATGTTAAACTCGGGGAAGATCTACAGCCGGAAGACTCCACGCACAAACGCCGCCAG
This sequence comes from Sinocyclocheilus grahami, assembly GCF_001515645.1. NCBI lineage: Eukaryota > Metazoa > Chordata > Actinopteri > Cypriniformes > Cyprinidae > Sinocyclocheilus > Sinocyclocheilus grahami. Next base: position 47,187 of record NW_015506648.1, on the reverse strand, counting down.
CCGCACGATTTCTTTTTACGCTTCTTCATTTCGGAGGTTCAGCTCTGCTTCTGCTGGCGGCTCTTGGCGTAACTGGTGAAGACGAAGTTGTAGTCGTTGAAGTGCGCCGACTGGCGGTCCAGGAGGCGGTAACCCTCCAGCTTCTGAGCCGAAGTGAAAACGCTGCGACATTTGGAGCTCTGTTGGGAACGAGAAGGATGAGTGTGAATGCTCCAAATCACAATGTCAACACTGGAAGCCACTGACGGCTAGTTCAGATCATGCATCTGAAGTGTGGAAGCTGCCAATCAGAGCTAGGCTTCAGCAACAATAAATACAACCAAACACCGACTTTGCAGTTATTTTTAGAACATCAAAACAATTTGATACCACATATGTGACCCTGCACCACAAAACCAGTCATATGGGTCAATTTTTTTAAATTGAGATTTATACATATGAAAGCTGAATAAATAAGCTTTCATTGGTGTATGGTTTGTTAGGATCGGACAATATTTGGCTGAGATACAACTATTTGAAAATCTGGAATCTGAGGGTGCAAAAGAATCTAAATATTGAGAAAATCATCTTTAAAGTTGTCCAAATGAAGTTCTTAGCAATGCATATTACTAATCAAACATTAAGTTTTGATATATTTACGGTAGGAAATTTACAAAATATCTTCATGGCACATGATCTTTACTGAATATCCTAATGATTTTTGGCATAAAAGAGAAATGTATAATTGTGACCCATACAATGTATTGTTGGCTATTGCTACAAATATCCCCCAGCGACTTAACACTGCTTTTGTGCTGCAGCGTCACATGTGCATTAGTACTATTAGTGCTGTCAAAACGATTACTTGCAATTAATCGCATCCAAAATAAAAGTTTTTGTTTACATAATGTGTATGTGTGCGGTGTATATTTATCATTTATATATAAATACACACACATGCATGTACATATTTCAGAAAAATAGGTTATGTTTATATATTAAATATATTTATTTATAATATCAATTATATGAATATAAATAGACATGTAAATAAACACACATACAGTATATATTTTGAAAATATTTGCATGTATACATATGCATAGAACACATGCAAACAAAAACTTTTATTTTGTATGCGATTAATCGTTTGAGAGCACTAGTAAATATGCAGAGCAATCAATTCACAAGTAATAATTAGTGCTGTCGAACGATTAATTGCATCCAAAATATACGTTTTTGTTTACATAATGTGTGAACTGTGTATATTTATTATGTATATAAATACACACACGCATATTTAAAATGTTTTGTTTATATATAAAATATTAATATATATAATATAAATTATATTTGAATATAAATATATATTTACATGTAGGCATTTTTTTTAAATATATAGACATGCATGTTTGTGTATTTATACATAAATATACACCGTACACACACATATCATGTAAACATCAACTTATGTTGGATGTGATTAATCGCGATTAATCGTTTGACCGCACTAATGTACTACTAATTATTAATTATTGCAGACACTGATAAGTTGCGTAACAATGTACCTGATTGACGAAAAGCGTGGTCACAAATTTCCCTGGTTTGAAGACATCCACGACTTTGTGGATAAGCTCGTCGTAAGACGTCTGGGAGAGGTTGGTTTCAAAGCTGACATAGGAGAACTCCGGTTCGGGGGTGATGTGAATCGTCCAGTAAGTTCCCTAGAAAGACAACCCATCTCAATCACGCTGCAGAACACAGAGCAACTTCCTCACAAAGAAACACCCAGCTTTAAATGTCTCCTCACATCCGTTTTCATTCCATTCATGGAGTATCCACAAGGGTTGAACATTGTGGCATCAATCACTGAACCTGGAATCAGGTCACGAATTCCACTCATCTGTGAAGACACCACAGATAAACATTGAAGACACCCGCGCAAAAAACGACTGCGGTGTGCATGTGCATAAACCATGGTACTGATGATTATCAAAGTTCTAACACGGCACATTCGGTGCTTTCTGAATTGTGAGCCTGGAGCACAAAAGCAGTGTTAAGTCGCTGGGGTATATTTGTAGCAATAGCCAACAATACA
>NW_015506648.1:9328-43919 GCF_001515645.1 Sinocyclocheilus grahami | reverse complement strand
GCTACATTATTCAGAAAAATCCATTCTTCTATATAACACATCGTCACCTTTCAACTAACTAATGTTTTTTTTTTTTTAATACAGGCCATTTTATTTGAGGAAAGGAAGACAACAGTTAACTTTCACCGTAATGGCTATATATTGCAGATTATATGTTGTTAACACACAAGGCAACAATTAAGTAACTCGTCTTTTGAAACATTCACTTCTCTGGTACCATCTAACGAGCGTATTACTCAAACGAGAGATGCGTTTTCCAAAACGTTCTCTAAAATCAGAGCAGGCTCTCGACATTGAAGGTGACGGTTAAGCTACTCGCATTCACTTCTCTAGCACACCGGATAAAGACAGCCGTCTGCAGGGTTAAAGAAAAGACGACGGACGAGGAATACTTTAGGTTTGTCTTCAGGATATCTTCACAGTCACAGAAAAGTTAGCTAGCTATACACAGTTGAGCTGAACACACACACATTGAAAATGAGTTGCGATTTAAATAACCAACGCCCAAAAAAAAACCTTTTTCGCAAACCGATAAAAAGACGTTGCTTTTGGATTGGTTGGGAGAGGAGACAGATCTGAGCGTGTCAGGGTCCTTGTCTAGTGAGGTCGGAAACCCTGTCTGTGGGGGATGCGAGGGGACACTTGCAGGAAGGGAAGGGAGCATTGCATGTACTGGGATGATGGCGTGACATGCCTCACACACACCACCGCCACGTTCAAGAGCTCTACATGCACTTCAAGATCACAGCAAGAATGGGCTAGAATATCTACAGAGACACGAGAAGAGCTTTCATGCACGATATCTACGTCACAGGTACAGGTATGCATAAATGTTAAACTCGGGGAAGATCTACAGCCGGAAGACTCCACGCACAAACGCCGCCAGCCGCACGATTTCTTTTTACGCTTCTTCATTTCGGAGGTTCAGCTCTGCTTCTGCTGGCGGCTCTTGGCGTAACTGGTGAAGACGAAGTTGTAGTCGTTGAAGTGCGCCGACTGGCGGTCCAGGAGGCGGTAACCCTCCAGCCGAAGTGACGAAGTGAAAACGCTGCGACATTTGGAGCTCTGTTGGGAACGAGAAGGATGAGTGTGAATGCTCCAAATCAACACTGGAACACTGGAAGCCACTGACGGCTAGTTCAGATCATGCATCTGAAGTGTGGAAGCTGCCAATCAGAGCTAGGCTTCAGCAACAATAAATACAACCAAACACCGACTTTGCAGTTATTTTTAGAACATCAAAACAATTTGATACCACATATGTGACCCTGCACCACAAAACCAGTCATATGGGTCAATTTTTTTAAATTGAGATTTATACATATGAAAGCTGAATAAATAAGCTTTCATTGGTGTATGGTTTGTTAGGATCGGACAATATTTGGCTGAGATACAACTATTTGAAAATCTGGAATCTGAGGGTGCAAAAGAATCTAAATATTGAGAAAATCATCTTTAAAGTTGTCCAAATGAAGTTCTTAGCAATGCATATTACTAATCAAACATTAAGTTTTGATATATTTACGGTAGGAAATTTACAAAATATCTTCATGGCACATGATCTTTACTGAATATCCTAATGATTTTTGGCATAAAAGAGAAATGTATAATTGTGACCCATACAATGTATTGTTGGCTATTGCTACAAATATCCCCCAGCGACTTAACACTGCTTTTGTGCTGCAGCGTCACATGTGCATTAGTACTATTAGTGCTGTCAAAACGATTACTTGCAATTAATCGCATCCAAAATAAAAGTTTTTGTTTACATAATGTGTATGTGTGCGGTGTATATTTATCATTTATATATAAATACACACACATGCATGTACATATTTCAGAAAAATAGGTTATGTTTATATATTAAATATATTTATTTATAATATCAATTATATGAATATAAATAGACATGTAAATAAACACACATACAGTATATATTTTGAAAATATTTGCATGTATACATATGCATAGAACACATGCAAACAAAAACTTTTATTTTGTATGCGATTAATCGTTTGAGAGCACTAGTAAATATGCAGAGCAATCAATTCACAAGTAATAATTAGTGCTGTCGAACGATTAATTGCATCCAAAATATACGTTTTTGTTTACATAATGTGTGAACTGTGTATATTTATTATGTATATAAATACACACACGCATATTTAAAATGTTTTGTTTATATATAAAATATTAATATATATAATATAAATTATATTTGAATATAAATATATATTTACATGTAGGCATTTTTTTTAAATATATAGACATGCATGTTTGTGTATTTATACATAAATATACACCGTACACACACATATCATGTAAACATCAACTTATGTTGGATGTGATTAATCGCGATTAATCGTTTGACCGCACTAATGTACTACTAATTATTAATTATTGCAGACACTGATAAGTTGCGTAACAATGTACCTGATTGACGAAAAGCGTGGTCACAAATTTCCCTGGTTTGAAGACATCCACGACTTTGTGGATAAGCTCGTCGTAAGACGTCTGGGAGAGGTTGGTTTCAAAGCTGACATAGGAGAACTCCGGTTCGGGGGTGATGTGAATCGTCCAGTAAGTTCCCTAGAAAGACAACCCATCTCAATCACGCTGCAGAACACAGAGCAACTTCCTCACAAAGAAACACCCAGCTTTAAATGTCTCCTCACATCCGTTTTCATTCCATTCATGGAGTATCCACAAGGGTTGAACATTGTGGCATCAATCACTGAACCTGGAATCAGGTCACGAATTCCACTCATCTGTGAAGACACCACAGATAAACATCGAAGACACCCGTGCAAAAAACGACTGCGGTGTGCATGTGCATAAACCATGGTACTGATGATTATCAAAGTTCTAACACGGCACATTCGGTGCTTTCTGAATTGTGAGCCTGGAGCACAAAAGCAGTGTTAAGTCGCTGGGGGATATTTGTAGCAATAGCCAACAATACATTGTATGGGTCACAATTATACATTTCTCTTTCATGCCAAAAATCATTAGGATATTAAGTAAAGATCATGTTCCATGAAGATATTTTGTACATTTCCTACCGTAAATATATCAAAACTAGTAATATGCATTGCTAAGAACTTCATTTGGACAACTTTAAAGATGATTTTCTCAATATTTAGATTTTTTTGCACCCTCAGATTCCAGATTTTCTAATAGTTGTATCTCGGCCAAATATTGTCCTATCCTAACAAACCATACATTAATGGGAAGATTATTTATTCAGATTTCAGATGATGTATAAATCTCAATTTCGAAAAATTGACCCTTATGACTGGTTTTGTGGTCCAGGGTCACAAATGCTAGTAGTTGTTTTAGGAAGCAATTTCAGAAATAAAAGAACACAATGAGACTCTAGAGCAGAAGTACGGAGGACGAATCGTACACGAGTGACATCATTAGCAGAAACACCGTCTTTCATGAAGAACTGGTCCATCACAGCCGGGTCGAGGTCACTCATCAGAACTTCTAGTGTCTGGTCCGCCTGCTTATTCTCCCAGTATTCTGGCAGCTCCAGCGTAAACAGATACCTTCAGGACAGAAAGGAGAAGAATACCATGTAAATGTCATCTAAATGGACATCAGTTGATGAGTTTTTCCCCCAAAAAGCAAAATAATCAAACAGTTTGATTTGGAACAGTTGTATTTAATTATTTATGAAACCATTTTCATAAAACAAACCAGACTTATCAATGCTAAAATGTGGCCTTGCTCACAAGAGGAAAAAAGTCGGATGCATGTGCAACGTTTAACATTTACTAATGATCATTTATCTGAAGTCAGATATAGATTGTAGGAAGTCTAGTAGATGTAAAACAGCTCACCAGCAGTCTGAGTTCAGACGTCCCATACAGTAGGCTGCTCCATCTGCACATAAAAAAATTAAAACTATAAATGTAACTTTCAAATCAGAGGCGGACTTACCCATTAGGCAAAGGTAGGCGACCGACTTGGGCCCCCTAAAATGCTTTTCATATACGAGATGCACATTAAGCGCTGACACGCGAACGGTTGCTTTTTACAGTGTTTATCACCCCGGCAACCGTCTGCGTGTCCGAGTTGAGCACACTTCTAGTGTATCCTGCTTGTAGCAAATGAAAATATCATGCATCTGAAGCTGTAATTAAATATTGCGCAGTAGTGCGCATTATATGTTTATTGTTTTAAATGCCGCTTACTCATTTATGAGAAGGACCCAAGTAGAGGACGCATACGCTGTTACTTGTTTGGTTGATGTAATCCTTTGGTGGGTAAATGTATGATTTCTATAAAAAAAAAATTTTCATTTTCATTTAAATTTGCAGTTAAAAGAACTAAAATAAGTGCGAGAATTAGACCGCCTTTGGCACACAGGCTTACGCTGGTAACTCATCAGTGGACTTTCCTCCTTAATATAGGCTATATTTTTCTCATTCTCACTAATTCAAGTTTTTCTATGAATGAATCTCTGAAGGGTACGACTGTCTTCAGAAAGGTTTCGCTGGCATTTTCATTTCATCTGATAACGTAGCGTTTATGAGCGCAGCGCTGCTTTGTTTACAGCCGGGGAAACCGCTGTATTTCTGATGTTCCAAAAGCGCCTCCTGCTGGCAGAGAATGAATGTGCATTTTCAATAATCCCGTCTGCCGTTTTTGTTCAGACCAATGCGAAAATCCACCCACATAACCCCGTTTTAAATTAATATCATAATTTATACTTCCGACTCATCTCTTTTCTTACAAAATGGTTTAAAGTCTCATTTGTGAGGTTTATCATTTTATAATTTATTTTGTTTTTGTGAAAGCTGTAAATCAGTTGCTATTTCGTGGCATGAAAGAAAGCCATTATAACATGTACATGAAAAATGTAGAAACCTTGGGACACAACTATGGGCACCATTGTGCAGCAGCAGCAAGCGTCACAACAAAAAAAAAGGAATATCAAAGGCTGATCTAAGTAAATGTGTGCAAACGTATAGGGCCCCGATTCCTATATTTTGCCTGGGGCCCCCAAATCACAAAGTCCGCCCCTGCAGACAATACTAATTTATTACCATTTAATTCATAATGCATGCATAATTCTAGTCCATTCTTTATGGTGTGAAAGCGTACTTGGAAAAATCTGGCTGAGGAACTCGACTTCCTCCTGGAAGTTGCGGTGAGGGAACTCTTGATGGGTGGGCTTCATAAAATTTTTACGAGAATAGAAGAAATTCTGAAAAGAAAATAAGATGATCAGGTCACATTTTCATAAAGATACTTTGTGCTGAATACTGCCAACGATTCATCTATGACACCATAGGACTCATTGTCTTCAGTGTGAACCTCATGTGAACTGAACCCGATGTGTTTGACGGAGCTTTTAATGTTTTCATATCTACAGCGGTTGCAGATGATGTGCCATAAATCCTTCCCTAAACATGCACCTGAGTGTGTGTGTGTGTGTGTCGTACCTCGATGGCATCAAAGCCGCAGTACTCACGAGCCAGCTCCAGCAGTGGCACCAGTGCCTGCAGTAAGAGGGTGCTTCCGCATGTCTTCAAAATGAAACGTCTCTTGGAGACAAACATGCTACTCTCACTAGGAGACGCAGAGAGAGAGAAGCATGTAGGAGTGGTTAATCCATTAGATCATGGCTCAGTTTCTAAATGTTACAGCAAAGTGGGCCATTCACAGTATTTTCCATAACACTTTTTTCCAATATAAAATGAATCAACATTGTGAACATCAATGACTTCAATGCACTTTTCCCACACCCGCTCATTGCATTACAAGTTTTAGGAACGAGTTCTCTTGAACGGTCAATTTTAATTAATGGGTTCAAAACTCTGATGCATTTTTGACATTCAAAAGTGTCTATGGAAGCCACCGTGTGGCATGTATGGCTATAATGATGAATAAAACAATGCTAATTATTAGGTCTTCTTCCTTGTTTGACCTGTTTGTTTTGTTTTTTTACTTTCAGGAACTTTAATGCCATTTCAGCAACATTTAAAGTACAAACCCATCCTGCTTTTTTCTCTCCAGACAGCTATGAATAGCTTTGACCCTTCGTCTCTCAGACTAAATAAACGGCTTAGCAGGATGCGTTTAGTCTGCACTCAATCATTAACCCCCATGACTGTGAAAGTCACACAAATGCCTTTCATATTAGTCTCATCAGCTTTTGAGCATCTCTAAGCTGAAATGCTGCCGTGTGCTGATCAGTTGTGAGTATAAGGTCAGTGTGCAAACAGTACACTCGCAGAAACGCCAAGCTTTATGCTCACTCAGTCTATATCCAGTAGCATTTCTTATTATTTGAGCTTTCACACCTGTATTTAGTTTTTAAAAACAACATGAAACAATATTTGCAACTTATGTAACACGCATTTCTGAACGGCGCAATATTCTCAATTGATCTTTAAATCAGCGTGGGCTGTAATGTTGCTATAAATAACGCATGTTCCTGGTTTGATTGCATTCGTCACAATCCCGTCCTCCAAGTCAGGACAGACGAGTCAATAGCTCACCTGAGTATATAAGCTTCCCGCTTGTCAGTCTTCGTCACACTTATAATCAAACAATGCACATTCTCCAGAAGTTTGTCCCACTCAAATCTGAAAATGCACAGAGAGAGAAATGATTAGATCTCATTATTATTATTATCAGGAAACTTGATTCTCTTATTTTCTACATGACTCTGAATAGGGAACTTTTTATATTTGAACAACAACAAAACACTGGAACAATGGCATTTCCAACAAGGCAAATTTAGACACCGTCACATTTTCCGGAAAGAATAAATAACGGATTAATTAGCTTAAATCGCATAAACTAGGGGTCGACATGCGAACACAGATTGGATGGATTTCATGTTGCGTCTCGGAGGTCATTCGCTGCCGTACAGCTCTCAAATTTCACACATTTGGCACAAGCTCAGGTGGCCTGTTTATTGCAAGGAGATGGCATTCAAGATCATGAATAAAATGAGGGTTTACATTGTGTTTATGATCAGATTTTACATGATTCTGCCTATTACAACAATTATTCATACAGTTTGGTTAGGGGGGCTGGGTGATTAAAACGATAACTATTGCAATTTAATTTTCCTCAAAACGATAAGATTTTGATAAATGTTCGATATACGGAACAAATCAGCGCGGCGGAGCATTTATCCGCTCATCTCAGTCACTCGACACTAACCCGCACTGTGAGATCCAGCATGAAGCGCTTGAATTCAGAGAAGAACACAATTGATTTAAACTAGTTTAGGGCCTGATGAAACCGCGCTGACACACAGGAGGAACACTGTGAGCAACGAGACAGTCAGAAGACGTTTAATCTACAAATCGCCATCATTTACCACGGATTTACTGTAGTAACACACTGCACACCATGGTATTGTGGCAGAAATGTGGGATATTCATATTGAATTTTATTATATTATTAATGTAGACTTGTTTTAAAGGAGTATTAGAATATAATTTATATTTTGTTTTTGTGAAAGCTGTAAATCAGTTGCTATTTCGTGGCATGAAAGAAAGCCATTATAACATGTACATGAAAAATGTAGAAACCTTGGGACACAACTATGGGCACCATTGTGCAGCAGCAGCAAGCGTCACAACAAAAAAAAAGGAATATCAAAGGCTGATCTAAGTAAATGTGTGCAAACGTATAGGGCCCCGATTCCTATATTTTGCCTGGGGCCCCCAAATCACAAAGTCCGCCCCTGCAGACAATACTAATTTATTACCATTTAATTCATAATGCATGCATAATTCTAGTCCATTCTTTATGGTGTGAAAGCGTACTTGGAAAAATCTGGCTGAGGAACTCGACTTCCTCCTGGAAGTTGCGGTGAGGGAACTCTTGATGGGTGGGCTTCATAAAATTTTTACGAGAATAGAAGAAATTCTGAAAAGAAAATAAGATGATCAGGTCACATTTTCATAAAGATACTTTGTGCTGAATACTGCCAACGATTCATCTATGACACCATAGGACTCATTGTCTTCAGTGTGAACCTCATGTGAACTGAACCCGATGTGTTTGACGGAGCTTTTAATGTTTTCATATCTACAGCGGTTGCAGATGATGTGCCATAAATCCTTCCCTAAACATGCACCTGAGTGTGTGTGTGTGTGTGTCGTACCTCGATGGCATCAAAGCCGCAGTACTCACGAGCCAGCTCCAGCAGTGGCACCAGTGCCTGCAGTAAGAGGGTGCTTCCGCATGTCTTCAAAATGAAACGTCTCTTGGAGACAAACATGCTACTCTCACTAGGAGACGCAGAGAGAGAGAAGCATGTAGGAGTGGTTAATCCATTAGATCATGGCTCAGTTTCTAAATGTTACAGCAAAGTGGGCCATTCACAGTATTTTCCATAACACTTTTTTCCAATATAAAATGAATCAACATTGTGAACATCATTGACTTCAATGCACTTTTCCCACACCCGCTCATTGCATTACAAGTTTTAGGAACGAGTTCTCTTGAACGGTCAATTTTAATTAATGGGTTCAAAACTCTGATGCATTTTTGACATTCAAAAGTGTCTATGGAAGCCACCGTGTGGCATGTATGGCTATAATGATGAATAAAACAATGCTAATTATTAGGTCTTCTTCCTTGTTTGACCTGTTTGTTTTGTTTTTTTACTTTCAGGAACTTTAATGCCATTTCAGCAACATTTAAAGTACAAACCCATCCTGCTTTTTTCTCTCCAGACAGCTATGAATAGCTTTGACCCTTCGTCTCTCAGACTAAATAAACGGCTTAGCAGGATGCGTTTAGTCTGCACTCAATCATTAACCCCCATGACTGTGAAAGTCACACAAATGCCTTTCATATTAGTCTCATCAGCTTTTGAGCATCTCTAAGCTGAAATGCTGCCGTGTGCTGATCAGTTGTGAGTATAAGGTCAGTGTGCAAACAGTACACTCGCAGAAACGCCAAGCTTTATGCTCACTCAGTCTATATCCAGTAGCATTTCTTATTATTTGAGCTTTCACACCTGTATTTAGTTTTTAAAAACAACATGAAACAATATTTGCAACTTATGTAACACGCATTTCTGAACGGCGCAATATTCTCAATTGATCTTTAAATCAGCGTGGGCTGTAATGTTGCTATAAATAACGCATGTTCCTGGTTTGATTGCATTCGTCACAATCCCGTCCTCCAAGTCAGGACAGACGAGTCAATAGCTCACCTGAGTATATAAGCTTCCCGCTTGTCAGTCTTCGTCACACTTATAATCAAACAATGCACATTCTCCAGAAGTTTGTCCCACTCAAATCTGAAAATGCACAGAGAGAGAAATGATTAGATCTCATTATTATTATTATCAGGAAACTTGATTCTCTTATTTTCTACATGACTCTGAATAGGGAACTTTTTATATTTGAACAACAACAAAACACTGGAACAATGGCATTTCCAACAAGGCAAATTTAGACACCGTCACATTTTCCGGAAAGAATAAATAACGGATTAATTAGCTTAAATCGCATAAACTAGGGGTCGACATGCGAACACAGATTGGATGGATTTCATGTTGCGTCTCGGAGGTCATTCGCTGCCGTACAGCTCTCAAATTTCACACATTTGGCACAAGCTCAGGTGGCCTGTTTATTGCAAGGAGATGGCATTCAAGATCATGAATAAAATGAGGGTTTACATTGTGTTTATGATCAGATTTTACATGATTCTGCCTATTACAACAATTATTCATACAGTTTGGTTAGGGGGGCTGGGTGATTAAAACGATAACTATTGCAATTTAATTTTCCTCAAAACGATAAGATTTTGATAAATGTTCGATATACGGAACAAATCAGCGCGGCGGAGCATTTATCCGCTCATCTCAGTCACTCGACACTAACCCGCACTGTGAGATCCAGCATGAAGCGCTTGAATTCAGAGAAGAACACAATTGATTTAAACTAGTTTAGGGCCTGATGAAACCGCGCTGACACACAGGAGGAACACTGTGAGCAACGAGACAGTCAGAAGACGTTTAATCTACAAATCGCCATCATTTACCACGGATTTACTGTAGTAACACACTGCACACCATGGTATTGTGGCAGAAATGTGGGATATTCATATTGAATTTTATTATATTATTAATGTAGACTTGTTTTAAAGGAGTATTAGAATATAATTTAGGGATGCACGATATATCGGCCACCATATCGGTATCAGACGATAAATGCTCATTTTTTCTGTTATCGGTATCGGCCTGATAAGAAAATTTGGCCGATATCTTAAAGCCGATAAATAATGCATTATTTCCTTCAGAAACACTTCAGATGCGCGCTGTTCGTTTGCAGCCTTTTGTGCAATTGTACATTGTAATATTGTGTTTATTTGATGTATATCTGATTTATCTCATATAGAATGCGTTTGGTTAAGTTAAAAGAGCGCTTCAGTTTACCGGTGATCATCTTTAGCTCAGCACACGCAGCTCAAACAGCAGTGCACAACATTAATAACTATGATTGGGAATGTCGTGTATATAAAATTCTAATGAGAACATTATTATAATAAAACATTGTGAATTCTTTGGGTTTAGTTGCCGTGTTTCAGCGCGTTGTTATGGGAAGAGCGCATCCACAACAGGATCACACATTCTGACTATAGCATGCAATAACTGCGTCATTTGTCATTTCATATATAAGTTGTAATATTATGTTTATGTTGTATTAATATTAATCTCAGGATGCATTTCCTTGAGTTAAATAAGCTGCCAGCAAAACGCTTCAGTTTACCATGTTCATTCAGCTCTTCAGCTTCAGCACGCGCAGCTCAACGGCTGCTATTTAAAACAGTGGTATTAATTTGTTACTTTTTCAAAATCATTGATACATTATTAATAACAACAACCACTTGTATTGTTCTCTTATTATTTTCATCAACAATATGGTTTAGTAATTAAAATCATTTAATTATTGTCCGTGCAGAGGCTATTCCGTTTTATTGATCTATGGCGCATTCATTTTGATTCTTTACACGTGTAATGATGTCCAGTGACTTGTTTGCATTATTTATGCATAATTTTATTTATTTGTAAGACTTTTTTATGACTAAATTTGGTAATGGGAGAGTAAAAATATTTTTAAAACATACACCGTTCAAACTAGGCTGCTTATGTTGAAGTGTTTGGGATGTGGCTTTTAATGATGAGACCTTTTTTGTAATCAGGCTCTCAAAAAGTATATAACAATTTGGATATAGATTTATCGGCCAACATATCGGTTATCGGCTTTCAAAAATAAAGAATAATCGGTTATCGGTATCGGCCAAAATTTTCATATCGGTGCATCCCTAATATAATTAGTGTTTTTTGTGATTAAGCAAAAGCGTTTGTGCATTTATACTAAATATATTTAGACTAGTTTTTCATACAAATACCTAGAAACCAATTTTAAGCATGGCATCGAGTGTTATCGTGATCTAAATGTATGCTACTATGGAAGACCAATGGTTGATTTTAATAAAAGTCAAACAGTCAGAATAATGACATTTCAGCATATAAAAATGAGGTTGTTACAGTTTTTACAGATAAATTTACATAAATTTACATCTGCATCCAAACTCAAGCTACTGTCAAACATGCATTTCTGAGAGACAAAATAATGCATTATAAACATCACAGGCTGCACTCGATGTCAGGAACACAAACCTGTTACACGATCTGAAACAATATCACTCATTAGAACACGCAGAAACTAAGAAATTAATTTCTCTATTAAGATGTTTATTTTAAGGAAAAGTGACTGGACAAGTGTAAAGCATTCAAAAACCTGCAGTGTTTGTCATGTTCTGACCATAAAGAGTGGTTTAAAACCACAACTAATGGTCTGGTTTCTACAGCTTTCACTTATGGAGCAGAAATCTGCCTTTAAACTGGAGAGAAAAAGATTTGAAATGTATCATAATTACTGATATCAACTGATATGAAAACATTTTACTGTGATCATTTTTTGGGCCATATCGCTCAGCCCTAAGCTTAGTGTTATTATACAAACATCTGACCACAGAAAGTCAAATTATTGCAGAGATAAACCAAATTTGCTCAAATATATATGGACTAGACTTGTTACTAGGGCTGGGCGATTTTTCCCATTAATTCGAATTTAATGTTTTGCCACGATTTTATTTTTTATAAATCGACGAATCCCGATTTTGAATAGAAATATTACCAAACGTTACTTGAATCATGTTGTAGTTGGGTCGAAGTGTTCCTGTGGCTCAGTGGTAGAGCATTGCGTTAGCAGCGTAAAAGGCCGTGGGTTCGATTCCCGGGGAACACACATACTGGTAAACAATGTATAGCCTGAATGCACTGTAAGTCGCTTTGGATAAAAGCATCTGCTAAATGCATAAATTATTATACATTTTTAAATTAAACGTTAGAATTAGACACTGATAATACGCCTATGGTACTATTAACTACTATTATTTCTAAACGTATAATATGTATAAGACAAGTTTGTACAAGATGTAATTGTAGATCATGCATCTTTTTTTGCAAAGAGAAGTGACTTGTTTTACATCATGTTGACAACGTCATGTGTGCGGCACTCGGAATATAATTATTTTGACTAGAGGGTAAATAAAGGAAAAGTTACTTGAATCATGTCGTATACGGGTCAAAGACGAAAAAGGGTTTAAGCACAAAAACAATACTACTTTAAATTGTTATTGCTTTTCCAAAAAAAAATAAAAATGAGTTTTCAGTTTCATGTAATTGTATTTTTGTTTCTCCGAGCAAAAAATAAATATCATACATTTTCCCCTGATTTACAGAAGAGAGCCACTAAAATATCATTCAGTGTAATAATCTCATCAGGCATATTTACAACAGAAATCAATTTATAACATATTAAACTAATTACTTTCACCCCAAATATTAATTAGTTGTTATTTTAAATGTTTCAAATGTGCCACTATCCGAGGTTTTGCCCATTGGTCAGTAAGAATTTTTTACTCATTTAAAACCCAATAACATTTAATATGCTCACTTATTTTTTATATATATTTTAATATGCATGTTGTTTGAATTTTGATAAATATCGTGTTACACTGAATGACAACGTAACATTATTTCAACCAAATTTTGACATTTTATTCTCCAAAAACTTATTTGAAATCTTAAAAGTAGACACTTTACTTGCATTTATTGTGCTTTCTATGGACATAAAATCACTTTAGTACATTTCTTTTGATGCGGACACCTCTTAACGTCTTTGACACGCTTACGTTTTCAAGTAGACTTGTTAAAATTCGTAAAAATCGAGAATTGGTCAAACGTTCTGAAAAAAAGAGATTTTATTTTTTTGCCATATCGCCTACTTGTTACCTTTAATCAAAAACATTTGGGATAAGCTGTATGACATGTAAAAGTCTCGTTAAAAAACTGATTCAGTGGTCACATGCTTGACCGTCATACAGTAATACACTCTAGTCTCCAGTAATACACCGCTATAGGTTCCCTCTCAATAACCATACATCATTTATTATTACTACTATAGCAGCTACAGGTACTAATGTCCCATTGGTGGCGTGTTATTAACTATAAATGAAGTCTAATTTTTTTTTTTTTATAATTATAATCTAAACCATTCAGAAGTATAAATGAGTGCAGCTGCTGATAAAATATGAGCCATATAAAAACAAAAGATAAAAGGTTTTGAATGTTTTGATTTCCACTCAAACTGTAATGGTCAAATGATACAAACGGTGAACATGTGTGATCGTGTGCATCAGGGAGAGCTCATATGAATGACTGGAGCACAGTGAAGCGCTTGCTCATGCTGTAGCCCGTATGTGGAAACCGACTCATACCATCCTCCTTCTAGCATCTCTGAGTGCTCGAGCTTTCCCGGAGGAAACTAATAGCCCTCATCAGTCATTCTGCCAGCCGTACCCAGAGAAACCAGAGATCAGCTCTCAGCTCTTCCTGCAGATGCATCTTATTTCCTATAGCAGCTGGAAACCTGACTTTAACATGCATTTCAACAACACTTCTACATAAGCAGTGTTGATGCATTATTATTATTAGATGTTTTCTGTCGTCATCATAACTCTGTATTATACACAGACATCAAGACAAGTGCATTCTAATGTCCAACCATTAATGCATGTTGTACTCATGTTGCAAAATGAAGTTTTCTGTCTCACGGTCTTGTGGTAACGTCTACACCTACAATAATGCAAAAATAGTCATTATTGTTGTACAGTGTGAGAAAAGTTGCGCAATATTGATGTGCGCATGCGCAGTAGTTTCTGCTGTGTGCCATCTAGCTCTGTCCGCGCAGTGCGCACATTTAATTATCCACCAATGAGCGACCGGAGCTCCCGACCAATCACAGCGCGTGGGCGGAGCTTACGGCGTGTGACGCAGCCTCGTGACTTTCACATGGAGGCTGCGGCGCAGAATCGACCGCCATGACACCTTCCAAAAATAGAGCTCTCTTGCAACGCAACTGCAAATCTCTTCCTCCGGAATGCGTCGATGTGGACAGACGCACTCCAGCACTGATGGACAGCTGTGTTTGAGGACGCGTGTTTGCTAGCAGCTAGCTAGCTAGCGGCTAATCAACCAATCACAGCTCACCAATAACGGATTCCGACACAAACAGGGCTCGTCCCAAATAAAGCGCAACGAGCCACGGCTCGAGTGACAGGTGCTCACTGCAGAGCGATGTTAAGAGACACGGACAGGGCCAGAATAACACCAACACCTGTATCATGTCACTCTCACTCACTCGGGGCCATCAGTGTGACAGGCGCTAACGCCACATCCGGGTCCGTGCAGGACTGAAGCACGATTAAAGCGACTGATTGTCGTGAATGACTAACTCCGGCTCGGTTAAACCCACTCACCCACCTGGGGATAGTGCGCAGATCCCCGGTTCCTTTGCTTTCGTCTTCTCGGGAGAACCACACCTCCAGGAGCTTCTCGGTCCCCTCGAAGAAGTGTGCGCTGCTCTCTTCCATCGTGACACAGACAGACCCCAACAGCAGAAACTAAACCGTCGGATGGAGTCCCAGTTAAATTAGTCCTTTGTTGGTTGTTATAATTTAGTAGCTTAGTTGCAGTCCAGATGTAGTTGCCTTGTTTTCTTTTACCGTCTTCCCTTTTACAGAGAATACCGTAGGCAAATGTTAGCTAATGTCTCCGGCCATACTGTGTAAGCGCAGAATGGCAGCCTGCGCGGAGCTTTTATTACCTACCCGCTGACGTCATCCTCGTTGCGGCCAATCACGGCCAAGAAGCCGCCCTCGTCTCAGCAACGATTGGCTGTAGCGGTTGTCAATCAAAATTGGCGGTTGCGTAAAGGTACGAGTTCACGCTGCAGTAGCGCCGCTTGTGTTATGCCCTTGACTAATAAACATTTGCGTTTGCCATAACGCTGCGCCAGTGCATTGGGAATTGGTGCCAGTTTATTCACTAGTCTGTTGAAGAAAAATTATGGTTTGCTCGTGTATTTTACACGTTTGTGACAGTACTTTTAATGTTTCGAGGACACGAGTTATTATCGTACTTCTGTTGCAATTACAGCTGATGCCAAGTTTGAATATTCCAACGGCCAGAAAAATTTGAAAGGGACTGGAACGACGTCCAACATCGCGATTTGCGCGTTGTAGTTCACAGACGTCCTCCCGTCGTTAACTCGAACCAGTGGGTTGATCGAACCACACTACATTTCCCAGAAGGCAATCCGCCACAATAAAATGCGTCATCGAACACGTGACCATTAAGCGGAGCCGACCGAAATCCCAAACAAGGAAATGGTGGGGTAATAAAACGATCGGATCATTTAATTAATGCATGTAATAATTAATATTTTATTTTATTGTAAATTAAGAAATGTTTATGGGTTAAAATGGACCACGACTTCAAAACGAAGCTCGCCGCCGAGAGGGAGAGAGTGGAAGATCTGTTTGAATATGAAGGTTGTAAAGTGGGTCGCGGCACGTACGGGCATGTTTATAAAGCCAAGCGTAAAGACGGGTAAGATGCACGCGTTTCACTCCCTCTACGCGCTTCTGCTGACAGTGTGTGTGTTGTGTATCGGGGGAATCATGCCTTTATCGCTACCCTGTGTGATTGTTTTTGTTTTCATGGACGCACTTCAAACGGTCCTCCCCCAAACCAGCGTGATGCATGTCTCACTCCTGTGTGCCGCAGCTCACGTGTTTAACTCAAGTGTTCGTGCTTTCTCGTGTGCTGGAGTTTATATGCTTACATGTCCAGCAGTCCGTGTCGTGCTGGGTGTCGTTCAGTGTCTGCAGGAGTTCACCTGATTATTTGTGCAGAAGTCCACGTTTTTTAAAAGCGGTGCACATGTTGAGGAATGCGTGTTTACCTGCGCAGATGTTCTTATGTGCTGGAGTTTACACAGCGTGCTCACTTGTGCTTATGTGTTCAGCAGTGTGTGTGTGTTCATATACTCATTTGTGCAGGAGGTTATATGTGTGTGTATCTGTCTGTGTGCGTGCGTGTGTGTGTGTGTGTGTGTGTGTGTGTGTCTATCTCTCTCTCTCCGTGTGTGTGTGTGGGTCTATCTCTCTCCGTGTGTGTGTGTGTGTGTGTGTGTCTATCTCTCTCTCTCCGTGTGTGTGTGTGTGTCTATCTCTCTCCGTGTGTGTTTCATTGCATTGGGTAACAAAGCATACAAACAAGTGTTGTTTATTTTGAACTCGAGAACGCTTTGCATGCTAGATGTTTCATTCAGTTTACTTTTAAAATAATTCAAGTATAGATATTGTTTTGGAAATTAAGGCACGAATGTTCTGAAATGTTAATGGGACATATCAACTTGAGGCGGGCTTTGTACATCTACTAAAAAATGATCTTTTGGTCGGTTGGTTTAAAATCATTGCAAAGTAGTTAGTTTGGAGAAAATTGATATTTAATATTTAGTTCATTCTATTCGCCTGATTAGCAATAAATAAATAACCACGAGTAATCATGAAAATTAGAGGAGAAATAGTAACAAATATTGCTTCAGTATTACAAGATAGAAATGGGTTCACAGATCTTTTTTTTTGGTAGAATCGTGAACTCTAAGTTGAGACGCTGATAGAGAAGCCTGCTTCACTGCTCGAAGGCTGCTGAGAATACCTACACAATATTTCAGTTGCCTAATGATCTGTATGTGGCCGTACAGTTTTGAAAAGTGTATCTGCTTTTTTGTGAAAAATTTGTTTGGGGGGGAAAAAAGTGATATTGATTAGTTTGATATTTTGATGTATTTTCTAAATTAATACATTTTCTTTGACTTTTGCCGACTGTGAACAGTGTATTGAGATTAATTGTGATTTTCTTTTAAAAATATATTTTTACTGCAGTAAGTATATAACTTTTCACATCGCATTGTTTGTAAATTTCGCATAGCTTGGTTATTTAATTCTGTAATATCAATGCCCATTATTTATTTAAAATGAACTATTATTATGGTTAGCAAAATGTATTTTTGATATTAGCAAAAAATGTAAGTACATTATTGTGTAAATGAATACTTGTTAATGGTTAATACTTTTATTACCTTATCATTTGAAAATTAATTGAATAATATATTGTTATTCATGTCTTGCATATTATTTACTGAATACAATAGATAGCTGTTTATTAGTTTTCATGTAAATGGAGTGATTTAATATTGTGACGTGAGTGTTGTGCGTAGCTGTGTTTCCTCACCTTTAGTGATGTTGTGTTTGTGTTTTTACAGGAAGGATGAGAAGGAGTATGCGCTGAAACAGATAGAAGGCACTGGTATTTCCATGTCTGCCTGCAGGGAAATTGCTGTGAGTTACTTAAAAGCAACAATTTTTTTTAACTACTTTTTTACTGCATACAGTTTTTTTTTTTTTGTTTCATTTTTTAAAAACAAAAAAATATGCATACAGTAATTTATTAACAGAGGAATGCAGCAAGTTTGCAACTCTATGAACTATAACTGCAATAAATGAATGCAACTGTAACACTGTTTTCAAAAATATAATTTTTAAATATTAGGCTACTGTGTATGTGTGTTAGCGTGACGTTAGAATGATAGAATAATTTACCAGTCGCTCTGTGTGTAACCAAGATCAAGTAAAGCCTTTCACATTCACTTGCGGGAATAACCAGGAATCATCCTTTAAGGTTCAGAGGACCGTGTTTAGTTTTGTCAAGGGCATTTGATTAAGCTCATGATCTTTTGACTCCCCCACTTCAGAAATCCAGATTTGACCCCTGGCTGTTTTTGCAGTGTGTGTGTGTGGTGAAAAATAATGTAGAGATGAAGTAGAGTTCAATTAAGTTGGCTTTTGCAGATAGTAGTTTAGTTTCCCTTTAAACGGTTAGTTAGTGCACATGCAGTCTTGTGCCAGAGTTTTTGGAACATTGGTAAAAATGATCAAAGAAGCCTGTGATAATAAATCTGTATTGTTTATCCTTCCTTTTGATCTTTCATTCAAAAAATAAATCTTACCTTTCAATAAGTAAAACAAGTGAAAGTGGGGGGGAATCACATTATGAATGTTTTTGTCTAATGCACATTGGCCACAATTATTGATACCCATAGAAATTATAGTAAAATATATCTGAAGTATATTCCTGTTCATATTTACAATGTTTAGCACACCAGGGTGAACACGAACATGACAATTCCCTTACAAAAAAGTATTGAATAAAAGGGTGCCATTAATTGTGGCCAGTGTGTAATAGAGCAAAAAATAATAATAATTTAATAATAATAATGATTTTTCAATTGTTTTACTTCAATGAAAGGCTAAGTTTCTGTGATTTTATTTATTTATTTACATTTTTTAAATAAAAGATCAAAATGATTAACACTGCAGATTTATTTTCATAGGCTTCTTTGTTCATATTTACTAAGGGTGCCAATAATTCTGACCACGACTGTAGGCATATCATCTTTGTGTGTCTTTGTCCATATTAGGGATTTCCTGGAATGTCATCAATTCTATTATTTCTGTGATGCATATGTGGAGTTTATGCACGAGGGCGCCCTCTGGTTGCTCACAACACACAGCACCCTAGTTTTTTTCTCTCAGTAGATGCATATGAACTATCGTCATTGATGTCGTTATCACAATAAATACCAGAAAATATTGTGATATAGTTTTAAGTCCACATCGCCCATCCCTACTTTCATCCAAAAAAACTCCAGGATATTGATTTGTTAGACACTACTGGAACTTGAAATGGGACTGGGTTCTATGTTCAGATAAAACTTAAAAAAGAGCTTTTTGGCACACATAATATGGGTTTAAAGGGATACACAGGGATAAAAAAAAAAAGTACCCCATGTGTACAATTACTGGATCTTTAATGTTGTGGGCCGGAGGTCCTGGACATCTTGTTCAGATAGATGGCATCATTCTATCAAATACCAACAGATAAACAAAAATCTAAACCTGAATGTCCCTGCTAGAAGTCTTATAATGGGTCATGGTTGGATCTTCCATCAGGACAAAACAAACATCAAAATCAATGCAAAAATGGGTCACTGAGCACAAAATAAAACATCTGCCATGGCCATCCCAGTCCTCTGATCTGAACACTAGAAAATGAGTGTGGTGAACTGAAGAGGAGCAGCACCAACATGGGGCTGTGAATCTGAAGGATCTGGAGTGATCCTGTGTGAAGGAATGCTCTCTGTTCTCTTGTCAGGTGTTCTCCAAACTCATCAGGCATTATAGGAGAAAACTCAGAGATGTTATCTAGGCCAGTGGTTCCCAACCCTGGTCCTGGAGGCACCCCAACACTGCACATTAAGCATGAGCTGATGACCTGAATCAGGTGTGTTTGATTAAGGAGACATGCAAACTGTGCAATGTTGTGTGTGTGTGTGTGAACACTTGTATATACAGTAGTAACAAGTGAAACCTCCTTTATTTTCTATAATCTCATCCAAACGCTTTCTGTGATCAGACCTGCACTAGCAGCGAGAAGATCCTTAGACAAAACATTTTCTTACGACGTGTTTTAATTGGTTAACTAGTCAAGTCCTAAGCACAACCCCAAGTCAAGCACTGCCAACTCTTTCTGTGTTTACAAGATCTAGAGAGACAGGCAGAATACTGTCAAAGGTACATGCTTCAGTCAGAGATTTTGCTTTTCTTACAAATTTCTGGGGATAAAAACACTCGTTTTTTTCCAGTATTACTGTACCTTTAGTAGTTGATTACTACTGTAATTGTCAGTTAATTTACTGCTTTGTACTGAACCGCAGTCATACTGTATGGCAGCCTCCTTTGGGAGATCTATGCCATACATATAACCATTAGCATTCTGCTGTAAAAAGTAACTTGGAATCCATTGTTCGATTAGGCAATTTTAAAATGGGAGGAATTCTGATGAAGAGGGGTTTCTGAAGAAGTCTAAATACTAGCATGTTTGTGCCCTTAGTGTTAACACAGCAAATGTTGTGGTCACGTGCTTTTTCGATTGAATGCTTCACTTGGTTGCCACATGCATTTTGATTGATCAGTGCGGGTTCCATTTACACTTGGCCACATAAATGTGTCTCCGCAGAACGGAGATAAACCCTCTCTTCAGTTTGTGCGATATACGCAAATTATTCAGCAGAGTTCACTACACGAGAAGCAACAGATATGTGCTAGATTTGGTTTATCATCAGCTGATTGCTACATCGAAGGCAGAATATAGTGCTCACCACTTTCAGTGAGTTAGGCTTCAGGATGCTGAACATCATTTGTACGTGTATTTATTAGCGCTCTCCAATTGTGATGGGATTGCTCGAGATGGATGTTAACACCAGGTTGTAAACGGAGTCAGTGTTTGTGATAGAAAGTTTAAATGCCTTTACATGTATGTGTATTAAAGACAATTGGTGAATGAACAGAAGAATGCGTCTCTCTGTTTTTCTGCAGTTGCTGAGAGAGTTAAAGCATCCAAACGTCATCGCCCTGCAGAAAGTATTTCTCTCTCACAGTGACCGCAAAGTCTGGCTCCTCTTCGACTATGCTGAGCATGACCTGTGGGTGAGTACACATGCACTCAAGTTATTATAATTTTACACTTTTTGTATCGCAGTGCTTTTTTTTTTTTTAGCATGTTTCAGTTTAGTTTTTGTTTGGGTCAGCAATGCTTCAGTAGTTACTCTTTAGTTTGTAATTTAATCAACCCTTTTCATTTCGTTTTAGGTTCAGTTTTGTACGACTTACCTTTCTTCTTCTAAACGCAACAGCAGAATGTCTGAGATGCGGTCTTCCTTAAAGCAAAAACGTGTTCAGTGTGAATGGCCCAGCTGTTTTTTTATGTATCATTAATCTTTTAAATACAATTTTAAATGTTAAATTAATTAAATGTATTTTTGAAAGTACTTTTTTTTTTTTTTTTACACTATTCATTCATAAATACTGTTTTTTTTTTTTTTTTGGTGAGGTGCATCACATTTCACAACCTGAACAAACATTGCACATGTAAAAAGGTCAAATTATCTAATATTTTAAGAGACTGATATTTTCTAATATCTAATATTTAAGACCAGATTTATTCACCGCTTCACCAGTGCAAACCCTCTTTGGTGCAACATGATTTACTACGGTTTGCTTTATTTCACGCGTTGTCAGTAAACCAATGCAGAACTTTCCACTCCCATCTGTGCTTTCATGGGATTGCGTTCTCACACTAATTTGCCCTGTTTAGTAAATCTAGCCCCAATTGACCTTGACACTTAGGATCTGCAGGGGGTCCTCTGTTTAATTAATATTGTTTCTGTCAGGACCACTATCGTCAAAATGATAGATACTTAGCATAAAGTTTGGTTTGGCGGTATGGTTCTGTTCTGGGCAAAAACCTCCCTGCCCATCCATGCAGCCTGTCATGACTGAGCAGGGAGAGCAGCAATAATAACCCCCCAGGGTTAACAGAACAGAACAAGGCAGATATCATTAATGTACTTAATGATATTTAAGTGTAACACTTTATTCAAGATAAAGGAGTCTGATTAGCAAGGAATATCAGAAAGCTAAGTCCTGACTGTGGTGAAAGGAGGAGCTGGGGATGGAGGAGGGTCATTTGCTCCTGAGCAAGCTAAAAAGCTGCTGAATAATACTGAATAGAGCTTATATAGGAATGCCGCGATAGGTGTCGTATTCCTATAGGTAGATGTGATCAGCTGAGAATCAGCTGATGCAAGCTTGACTCACGTGACCTGCCAGAACTAACGCTAACGCTTAATTTCTGAAAACTGATTGTTGCCGTCTCATCAGTGAAAAAATGTGCAGAGTGATCAGCAGAGATGGAGTGTTACTGATCTTAATTTGGAAGTGCGTGACCTTAGCAGCAAAACAGCTAGAGGAAAAAGATTTCTTGTGATCATATAACCGCTAATGCGTACACAACTCTCATGCAACTTTCATATGTTGTAGCACATCATAAAATTTCATCGAGCATCAAAGGCCAACAAGAAACCCATGCAGCTACCGAGGGGGATGGTGAAGTCTCTGCTTTACCAAATCTTAGACGGCATCCATTACCTGCATGCCAACTGGGTCCTGCACAGAGATCTGGTGAGTACAGACACAAGCCTGATATGAAGCCATTTGTTAGTCAGTGTTTTATTTTTTGTTCCGCTTGTTTACATTCGCTTAAGCCTTGGCAACATGAATTATAAATGTTATGTAACAGGAACAGCAGGTTATTCAATGCTTTTGTATTTTGGAAGCACATTTCCACTGTCCTCAGACAAAACTTGTGTAGTTTTACCAAATGTACAGTATACAACAGTAGCTGAATGGAATTGGTTGACCGTGTTAATGCAGCCAGAGATGCTTCAAGTTATGATCTTCATACCAGAATATAACAAGTACAGTAGTGGCCAGTACAATAGATTTTGGCTGCAAAATGAAGTTTAATTCCCATAATTATCTTCAAAATATTTAGGACACCTGTGCCTTCCTAACAATGAACATTTTTCATGTTTATATTAGGGGTGCAACGGTTCTCGGTAAAAAATCGAACCGTACCGTTCTCCACACACGGTTCGGCATACACTAGAACCGCGGTTCAACTTAATGATAGTTCGCCCAAAAATGAAAATACTGTCATTAATTACTCCCCCTAGTGTCGTTCCAAACCCGGAAGACCTTCGTTCATCTTCGGAACACATTCAAATATTTTTGATGAAATCCAAGAGCTTTCCGACCCTGCGTAGACAGCAATTAACCACATTGAAGGCCCAGAAACGTAGTAAGGCCATCCTTAAAATAGTCCATGTGACATCTGTGGTACGAGCTACGAGAATACTTTTTGTGCACAAAGAAAACAATAATAATGACTTTATTCATGTCAGTCTCTGCCGCCATTCACGAGGATACCACGATGCATGCGTTCTGATAGTCATAGTCAAAGCAGGCATGAGGTCAAACACAGTAAGCAGTCCAAAAAATGACAGGGCTGAGGCAAACGGAGTAATCCAGATAAACAGGCAGAATATCAAGAACCAGGAAAACAAGACACGAGAGAACGAGGATAAAAGGCTTAGAATGGCAACTGTGACACATGCAAGACTTTGCAAAGAGTGACTGAAATCAAGGCTTATATAGGCAGATGTAATGAGCAACAGGTGAAAACAATCAGGCATGATGAGTCCGGCCAGTGGGTTATGGGAAATGCAGTCCAGGATAGAGTGGCAAAGGTATGGGATAGGCACTCCAGCTGGTGATCGTGACAGACACGAGGGTGAGTAATTAATGACAGAATTTTCATTTTTGGGTGAATTATCCCTTTAATGTTAATACAAATGGTAATTACTCAAGTATTTATTTTATTTACCATAAAAATACGTTACATTCCTTAAAGTGGATTTCAGTGAACGATAACAGCAATTTTGAGACGTCAGTGTTGTGTTGAGTGGATTACAGAAGTCTTATGGTCGCTGTTCCCATAGCAACACACCCTCATTAAGGCTCATAGAAACTCAAGCGTCTCGGAATAATTAGAAGACATCATTACTTGATGCAGCAGCCAGTCACCCACGACCGCACACAGACTCGTGACGTCTCTGTGTTTCTCTGTCTGTTCGTTCCATCGTATTGTAATGTCTGTATTAGTGGCACCAAATTAAATTGTGAATAAAATAGTTTTCAAACATACAGAATCCAGAACACATAAAGTATTTCTAATCCTGAGAAAGCAAGATTAGAAAAATTAGTCTGTGCCGTTTGGACTACTAATTATTTTTGTAATAATGTCTGCTACCGCTAAAACTAAATAAAAGTTCAAATAAAAAGCATTTGTTGTTATGAGTATCTATGAAATATAGTATGCTTTATTAGAATTATAAATGAATTTTTTAGGTTTCCTGCAATTAAAATGACTAGTTTTCAATGGCGTAAAGTACGTTCACTTCAGCGTGGTCTGCTGAAATATTAACACCCAGTAACCGCAGTGAAATGAATATTATGATATGCATAAATATTATCATGAAGATGTCGTCTGTTGCATTTAGAAGAGCGATAGCTCAGCACCTGCCACAGCTTCCCTGTGAGACAGAATATTT
The DNA here is from genome assembly GCF_001515645.1 of Sinocyclocheilus grahami. Classification (NCBI taxonomy): domain Eukaryota; kingdom Metazoa; phylum Chordata; class Actinopteri; order Cypriniformes; family Cyprinidae; genus Sinocyclocheilus; species Sinocyclocheilus grahami. Next base: position 19,383 of record NW_015506648.1, on the reverse strand, counting down.
CCATAAACAAAATGGGTGTCATGGCTTTATGGTTCATGCAGGTGTGAACAGATATACAGTACTTGTCAAAAGATTGGAAACATTATGATTTTTTTAAATTAAGGCTCATCTTCTCACCAAGGCTGCATTTATGTGCTCAAGAATATAGTAAAAACACTAGTATTGTGATGCAGTATTACAAGCGGTGTTGGGGTAACGCATTACAAGTAACGCATTACTTCTAATCAGATTACTTTTTTCAAGTAACGCATTACTTCTTACTTTACAAGAGAATATCCAGTGTTGGGGGTAACACATTACAAGTAACGCGAGTTACATAATCAGATTACTTTTTTCAAGTAACGCATTACTTCTTACTTTACAAGAGAATATCTGAGTTAATTTTTCAAATAAGTAAAGCAAGTTACTTTTTTTCCTCCAATTTATTGACTGACGGCTCTCCGGTCCTCATGCTGAGAGAAATCAGAAGATGTTACTGTAGTTCTAAAATAAATATGAATATGCATTCATTCATCTCACTCACAAAAAAGAAAAAACACAGATTCAGTATTCCTCAAAATGAATAAAAATAATGCAACTCAGAATATGACGCAAACCTGCAATAATTAAATGTTAAACAACACAAATATCCTTTATGTATTTAATCCCATTCTATTAACCAATGTCTTCGATGATCCAGTTCAAGCGTACTAATAAGCACAAATTACTCCAGACAAACATCTGCGTGTCTTTGTTTATTGCTGAAGTGTGTTGAAATGTCTTCTTCTGCATTCTACTGTACTTTCCCTTCAGCCTGAGGCTTATTCATTTCACTTTTGGTGTGAAAAGGCTTTTATATTTGCCAAAAATAGAACTTTTTTATTTTAAAAACAAACAAGCAAGCCCTGTCCGGATTTAAAAAGTAATGCGCAACATTACTTTCCATAAAAAGTAACTAAGTAACGTAATTAGTTACTTTTTTATGGAGTAACGCAATATTGTAATGCATTACTTTTAAAAGTAACTTTCCCCAACACTGATTACAATATGTTTTATGTGAATATGTTGTAAATGTAAATTATCGCTGTGATCAAAGCTGAATTTTCAGCATCATTACTCCAGTCTTCAGTGTCACATGATCTTCAGAAATCAGTATACAAGTATGATCTGCTGCTCAAGAAACATTTCTGATTATTATCAATGTTGAAAACAGTTGCGTTGCTTCATATTTATGTAGACACCATCTTATACTACCATTCAAATGTTTTTGTGTGTGTGTTTTAATAGAAATTAATGCTTTTATTCAGCAAATATGCATTACATTTATGGATACCATGTTTTCCAGAACAAGGCCAATATGGATACTTTTATTTTTGGTACTTTGCCGATACCAAGTAATGATACCTGTATTTTCATTGCATTTGTAATTTTTTTAAATACTGGGTACAGAAACCAAAAGAATATGTATAATGTTAGTTTATTCTACAAGCTTTTGATACATAAATCTTGTAACAGTGATGAACATATTTTCTGAAAAATAAATCACGTTTTTTATCATCTGAAACGTGCTGCGACTTATATTCCAAAGCGACTCATATAATGCAAAAACATGCGCAACGCGCGCACATTTCTGAGATAAACATATACTTTGTGGTCTCTCTTGTCTTTCAGAAACCTGCCAATATCCTGGTCATGGGGGAAGGCCCAGAACGAGGAAGAGTCAAAATTGGTAAAATGCCATACTGACTACAATGTATAATTGCAATATATACAATGCAATATATAATTATCAAAATTTCCTCAGTGGAAAATGTCTTTTATTGAAATTATCAGAGAAGAAAATTAGATTTTGTGTAATGCTGCTGAACGTTTTTTTTGGTCGACTCATTTTCGTTTTAGGTGATAATGCCAAGCTTTAGAGAGCTTATGTGGCTGTAGGGTCAGTCTGAGCTAATGTGAAGCCATTGTCTTACATAAGATACTATTCTGGGTGAGGACTGTTCAGGGCTGTGGGCACTATTTTTACCAGCCTGTGGAACTTGTTATTGTGTTTGGTTACACTGTGGCTTTCAGTGTTACCTTGACTCACTTGAGCATTGGAGCCACTTCACGTAAGCAGCACAACTAATTATTTAATCTCTCATGGGTTATATGACACATGGGACAAAACATGGCCAACAATTTCCATTAAGTTTTGAAAATAGCAAAATTTCCACTTTTATATAGATCAAATGCAGGGTTGCCAGGTCTGCACGGCAGAACCAGCACAACTGGTCATCAAAACTAGCTCAACTGCATTCATGGGAAAAATATCTATGAAATCGCATCAAAAATCGCGTTCTGGGTATACCTATTACGAGATACAACTATTTGAAAATCTGGAATCTGAGAGTGCAAAAAAATCTAAATATTGAGAAAAGCATCTTTAAAGTTGTTCAAATTAAGTTCTTAGCAATGCATATTACTAATAAAAAATTAAGTTTTGATATATTTACGGTAGGACATTTACAAAATATCTTCATGGAACATGGATCTTTACTTAATATCCTAATGATTTTTGGCATAAAAGAAAAGTCAATAATTTTGACCCATGCAATGTATTTTTGGCTATTGCTACAAATATCCCCCAGTGACTTAACACTGCTTTTGTGCTCCAGGGTCACACATGAGCAGTAAAACCACAGACTTGGCAACACTGATCAAATGGTCTCTAGAATGTTCTGTAGAATGTTTTTTTAAATTAAAATACTATTTCAATAATACATGTATTATTACAATTATGATGCCACATTGTCACCTTATGACCCCTAAAACCCACCAGTTCTTCGTATTGATTAAAATGCATACCAACGACTGTTTGTTACTAGTAGAAAGTCTTCTCTTCCTATGATCGTTAAAAACAAAATGCATAGCTCACCTAAAGCTGAAATGATCCCTGTCCCTGTGATCAGAGTGGAGTATTTATGGGTTTCTATGTTTGTGTGTCTCAGCTGATATGGGTTTTGCTCGACTATTTAACTCTCCACTGAAGCCTTTGGCTGATCTGGACCCAGTGGTCGTCACATTCTGGTACCGAGCACCCGAACTACTGCTCGGGGCGAGACACTACACCAAAGCAATCGGTACGTTATGTGTTGTGTGCATTTCAGGCTGTATTCTTTGTTATCTGTACTAAATATTCTTTGACTTTTTAGATATTTGGGCAATAGGCTGTATCTTTGCAGAGCTGTTGACGTCAGAACCAATCTTTCATTGTCGACAAGAGGACATAAAGACCAGCAATCCTTTCCATCACGACCAGTTAGATCGCATATTCAGCGTCATGGGCTTCCCAGCAGGTGACTGACCTTAACTTATCGTATGGCCACCTGTACTCTGTACTCGGTACAGTATTCTACTCTCATGAATTCATTTGACTTCTATTGTAACTAAATAGAAACATTTTTACATCACTGGAAGACCTGAGATTTATGTTTCTGTAGATTAGGAACAAACAATTCCTAAAAAAGTTCTACATTTATTTTTCTGTTAGTAATGTACTTGAGTTGCCTCTTGCATTTCCCTTAAAGGGGTAGTTCACCCTAAAATGAAAATTCTGTCATTAATTACTCACGCTCGTGTTATTCCAAACCCCGTAAGACCTTCGTTCATCTTCGGGAACACAATTGAAGATATTTTTGATGAAATATGAGGGCTCTCTGACCCTCCCATAGACAGCAAAGTAACTACCACGTTCAAGGTCCAGAAAAGTACCAAGATGATCGACAAAGTAGTCGTAACTGTAACGTTACGAAGCTACGAGAATACTTTTTAACGACTTTATTTCACATTTTCGTCTCTACTGCGTCACTTGTACTGCCGCCACATGCTCGCATCATGGTACTGTCGTGAACGCGCGTCCAAAGGGATGCAGTAGAGACATAAAATGCATAATAAAGTCATTATTTTGGTTTTCTTTGCACAAAAAAGTATTCTCGTAGCTTCGTAACTTTACAGTTGAACCGCTGATGTCACACAAACTACTTTGTCGATCATCTTGGTACTTTTCTGGACCTTGAACATGGTAGTTACCTTCCTGTCTGTGGGAGGGTCAGAGAGCCCTCATATTTCATCAGAAATATCTTCAATTGTGTTTCGAAGATGAACGAAGGTCTTACGGGTTTGGAACGAAACGAGGGTGAGTAATTAATGACAGAATTTTCATTTTTGGGTGAACTAACCCTTTAAGTTTAAATATTCTACCAGCTTTTTCACTTTCTTTAAAGCCTGAATTCTTTTGTCCTTGTGTGGGTCCACTTCCCACATGTATTTGAGTTGCAAGTTTGATATATTACTTGCATATATATACGGTGGGTACGGAAAGTATTCAGACCCCCTTAAATTGTTCACTCTTTGTTATATTGCAGCCATTTGCTAAAATCATTTAAGTTAATTTTTTTCCTCATTAATGTACACACAGCACCCCATATTGACAGAAAAACACAGAATTGTTGAAATTTTTGCAGATTTATTAAAAAAGAAAAACTGAAATATCACATGGTCCTAAGTATTCAGACCCTTTGCTCAGTATTTAGTAGAAGCACCCTTTTGATCTTTTTGGAAAAGATGCAACAAGTTTTTCGTAGAACCCTCTCAAGGATGATCAGAAGAAATGGACAGGACCTGAGTTAAATATATGAGTGTCACAGCAACGGGTCTGAATACTTAGGACCATGTGATATTTCAGTTTTTCTTTTTTAATAAATCTGCAAAAATGTCAACAATTCTGTGTTTTTCTGTCAATATGGGGTGCTGTGTGTACATTAATGAGGAAAAAAATTAACTTAAATGATTTTAGCAAATGGCTGCAATATAACAAAGAGTGAAACATTTAAGGGGGTCTGAATACTTTCCGTACCCACTGTATATATTAGTGTTACTGTTTTGAGTTGTTTGTTTTAACTTAAGTGTTACATAATGTGAAGCTGTTAAAAATGGTCATTGATTTGTTGAATGCATGATATTGTGGGTTTATCTGAATGTGGTATGATTATACCACAATAATGGTGCAGCAGTTGAACACACAGAACACACAGCAGGAAACGTAGCAGACAGTGTATATAGACTCTGTGATTTCTGCCCATCCAAAAGTGCTGGGAAAGTGCAATCCCATAAATGCGCCGATGGGAGAGTAAAGATCTGCGGCTGAGCAAATGAAAGAATACAGACACAGATCATTTCAACAATGACCAACACGATCTACCAAGAGCTGCGCAAATGAGCGTAAGCTCTTAAACAAGCAGAGCCGATGATAAACAGGTGTGTGTAATCTACTAGAAACAGGTGCAGAATGAAAGACCTGCTTTTTGGGGGGGCGGTAAATAATGGCTCATATACCAGTCAACTGACTAGCGCAAACCTTAAATCACATTGCATGATTTATTTAAGTACTCTCCTCCCATGAATTTTGTGTCTGAAAGGGAACTCCTACAAATGCAGTAAAGTCAGCCACGAAATTAACTATCCATACCTTTTCATGTCTGGTTTGCGTGAAAAAGTGTGGAAGCATATCAAACAAAATCCTACATTTTCAGCTGAGCAGAATTATGAATATTTATAATCAGGTGTGGCCATTGCCCTGTGCTTGGTGTATTTTTAGCCTCATTCCATTCCTGATGGATCATTTTGCACTGAAAAGTACTTTTTTAGAATTAAAGAAACACAGTTGTACGTCTTGTGTAATTAAAACTAACATTAAAATTGAACTTTTCTTCGTTCAGGCTTGTTTGTAGTAGTGTTGTCAAAAGTACCAGTATGTTGGTACCAAGTCAGTCTGAAATCTTAAATATGTAAATATGCCTCTGTGTAGGAACCCTGAGTTATCCACACAACATAAGCATGTGTGTGTCTCTCTGTTGATTTGTTCTGAATGATACATGCCTTATAGGCAGTATTTATTTTACAGTGCATGCTCTCAGGTGTACTTACAGTATACTTACCTTAGAAGGTTCTGGGTAATATGAGGTATCTACATGAGTTAAGGTTAGGTTTAGGGGTCGGTTGAGGGGTAGTACCGAATTATTAACCCATTATTGTAATTACTATAATAAGAACATGTACATGCAAGACTGTATAATAAAGAGCTAGCAGTTTCACCATAAACAATGTAAATGCAGGTGCTTTAATTGTAAGTACAATGTAACAAATGCACAATGCATAATTTGATACAATTCTTGCACCTGACAAGTGAGTCCATGTGCTATTATTAGTCCTTATTTGGACTCGTAGCCTTGTTAAATGTCACTGTGCACTATTATATTATGTTTATGTGTAATTCCTAGATAAAGACTGGGAAGATATCCGGAAGATGCCAGAATATCCGACTCTACAGAAAGATTTCAGAAGAACCACGTGAGTGCGGGGCTCTGTTCCAGAGTAACACCAAATGTATTCTCAACAGCAAAAACTAAATGAGTGTTGATTTTATGTCATGGTTTATATTTTTTCGTGTGAGTGTTTTCTAGCTCTGTATACAGAAGAACAGCAAGACAGTTCTGTACTGTTTGAACACAGCTGACTGTATTATATTTTATGTGCATATATAGTGATTCTTTTGATGTGTTTTACAGATATGCCAACAGCAGTCTTATCAAATACATGGAGAAACATAAAGTCAAGCCAGACAGCAAAGTGTTTCTACTGGTGAGACTATTGTACACTTGTTTCATATTGTATATGGAATCAACTTTGACTTATATAAAAGGGATACAGTACTGTGCAGACATCTTAGACACATTATATGCTTCACAAAAACATTAGTTTTAAGATGGCTACTTATTTAAATCATTTGCTTCGGTGGTGCAGTATGAAGTTTAAATTTTAGACATTCCTCTTGCAAATATTGCAAAAATCCAAGAAGAGTCATTTTGCATTAAAAAACAAACATTTAAAGTTTTGTGAAATAAATAGTTATGTCATTGATCTATTTGTTTAATATCTGTTAGTTACACTATTGAACGTCTGCATTTAGTGTCCGTACATCCAACTAGTCAACTAATCACTAAACTAAACTAGTCAACTAATCACTAAACTAGTCAACTAATCATTAAACTAGTCAACTAATCACTAAACTAGTCAACTAATCACTAAGTAAAACCCACCAACTCTATTATGTGAATTTGCACATCTTTCCCACAGTAATTAATGTAATCTAATCTAGCTCCAGAAATTGCTGACTATGGACCCCACCAAAAGAATACTCACTCACTCACTCACACACACACACACACACACACACATATACACACACACACATACACCACACACCACATACACACACACACCACACATATATACACACACACACACACACGCACACACACCAACCACACACACATACTGTACACCCATACACCACACACACACACACACGTTTGTTTTTGTAAATTGTGGGGACATTCCATAGGCGTAATGGTTTTTATACTGGACAAACTGTATGTGCTATTGCCCTACACCTAACCCTACCCCTTACAGGAAACTTTCAGCATTTTCACTTTCTCAAAAAAACTCACTCTGTGTGATTTATAAGCATTTTGAAAAATGTAATCTCCTTGTAATACCTACGTCATACCTTTGTCATTATACAAGTTTGTGTCCTCATATGTCACAAAAACACACACACACACACACACACACACATTTCGATTCATGCTGAGTAATCTCAGAGGAGAAATCTCAACGATCAAAAGTATGTGGAGACCCAAACACCAGACCCATATGTGCTTGTTCAACATGTAATTTCAAAACAATTAGCATTAGTAAATAGTTGATCCTCTCTAGTATCTTCTCACTGTAGAGACAAGGCTTTGGGAAGTCGCTCCAATTCAAGACCATCAGTGAGCTCAGGCACTGAGTGATGGGGTCCGGCTTTCATTCGGTGTTCATCTAATTCATATTCAGTAGGGTTCAGGTCTGAGCTTCGGTTTAGTGTTCTACACCAGACTCAATGGATCATTTTTATGGCTCTCACTTTGTGCACTTTCATGCTGTTAGAGAAAAAGTACCTAATTCTCTACAGTGTCATTCTGTGCCATTGCAATTAGATTTGCCTTCACTGGAACTTAGCCAAACCCTTTAATTAGAAGAGGGTCTCTGCTTGCTTTTCACTCTGTGCATACCACAAATATGTCCTGTTTTTCCTCTTTCGGACGGCTTTTATAGCAGCTAAAACATGAACCGTAGTCGTTCACCTGTTATTTGTATGTGAAACAGTTGTAGTTCCTATAAAAACTGCTTGAATGTTTTCTTTGTGTGCTTTTAGTGTATTTGCAGGTTGTCAGATTCCATACCCCAAACGAGAGTTTCTAAGTGAGGACGAACCAGAGGAGAAAACAGAGAAGGTAACAATGGCTGATTAAGAAACTTAGGTTTTGCATCCAGTTCTAATGAGTTTTTTCAGATGTGGTCTTTAGCACTGACTTTCCACACTGTAATTTTGCAAAGAATGAAATCAGATCCTTTTGTTTGGACATTGTAGTTGGTATCCAACCTACATTGGTTGTTAAAGTTATGACTTAAGCGTCAGAGCAACGACAAGAAACACATGAGAAGTAGACTTGACATCAGTTCAGCTCAGGTGCGAACCCGTGAACCGTACCCGAGTCCCTTTAATATGTTCTCAATATTTAGATTTTTTTGCACCCTCAGATTCCAGATTTTCAAATAGTTGTATCTCAGCCAAATATTGTCCGATCCTAACAAACCATACATCAATGGAAAGATTATTTATTCAGCGTACATGTATAAATCTCAATAAAAAAAGGCCCTTATGACTAGTTTTGTGGTCCAGGGTCACATATTTGCTTTTCAGACTAGCAACCACTGAACTCATTTGAGTCACATGTGAAAAAAAATCAGCATTTTGCTGCCTGTCTGCCATAGGTGGTTAGTTAATACAGTGGGTTATTGTAAGTATAAGCAGCTTTGATGCTCACTTTGGCAAGGTTGTAGGTCTGAACACTGCAGAGGACATTGTGACCTTGGTGCTCCAGGGAGATTGTCCCTGTAAAAAGTACTGCAAGCTACTTTGGATAAATGCATCTGCTAAAATGACTGTTTTCTTATCGTTTCTACTGCTAATTGTAATGTTACTCATTCCAGTGGATCTAAGAGGGAAGCAGAGTGAGCAAGAGCTCAGATAGCAGTGTTGTTAAGCTGTACACTTGGGCAGTGAAGGATGAAATGTATCCAGGCAAACAAACAGACACACACAGCATAAAATAACCATCTCATGTCTGCGATGCTGGAGTGAGCCAATATTTACTTTAACATTTAGTGGCTTTGGCCACACCATATAATGTTCATGCAACTGCTGCTTTTCTGGGAAGCACAATTTCAGGATGGCTGTGAGTGTATTTGAGGCAATGAACCTTGCAAACACTTCGAACCAACGCACTCATTATTACAAAGACCTGCAGACCCGGATTGGGTTACAAAAGCACTGTTTACAAAAGGTTTGCGTGTACAAAAACATGCACACTTGACAGCACACAAAAAGCTGATCTATTAATACTAGTCTACTTAAGATTGCGTACTTTATTCCCTTGTGTCATTTTTGATGGGTTTCGGTGTAATTTGGGACATTTCTCCATTCATACACAAAAACACAAGACTTTGTCATTGCATACCCAGTGCATTTATGTCAGTATTAAATCATTTAATGTTAGCAATTTATATTTAATTAAGAAAACAACATGACTAAGCTTTGACAGTCTCAAACTATTGCAGCTCGGCATGTCAACAGACACCGTAGGACGTTTTTACAAATATTCCTAGCCTACACAGGACAGCAACTTTTGTTAGAGTCAGAAATATGCCTTTTTTAATTAGTGGTTGATTGATATTGATTTTTGCTTATGTCTTCGAGATGGATTATATGATATCACACTATTAAATTAAAAAGGTAGTTAATAGCACATGCACAGTTTCATAAATGTAGATTTATTTGACATAATATTTACTGCAGTAAAGTCTTTTTAGAATAAATCCATTTGAAAAAAAAAACAATAAAAATAAAATGATGCAATAAATAGATTTAC
>NW_015506648.1:5038-9129 GCF_001515645.1 Sinocyclocheilus grahami | reverse complement strand
AGACTTTGTCATTGCATACCCAGTGCATTTATGTCAGTATTAAATAATTTAATGTTAGCAATTTATATTTAATTAAGAAAACAACATGACTAAGCTTTGACAGTCTCAAACTATTGCAGCTCGGCATGTCAACAGACACCATAGGACGTTTTTACAAATATTCCTAGCCTACACAGGACAGCAACTTTTGTTAGAGTCAGAAATATGCCTTTTGTAATTAGTGGTTGATTGATATTGATTTTTGCTTATGTCTTCGAGATGGATTATATGATATCACACTATTAAATTAAAAAGGTAGTTAATAACACATGCACAGTTTCATAAATGTAGATTTATTTGACATAATATTTACTGCAGTAAAGTCTTTTTAGAATAAATCAATTTGATTTTTTTTTTGTTATTTTTATTTTACTACGTTATTTATCTAAATGAAATCTGTAATTATAGTGTATTTCTTTCGTCATGCAGACAGACTGTCATGCACAGAGTACATGTGTTTTTATGCAAGCTGCACTGTATGCTCTTAAAAGTTATCAGAACTCAAAATATTGAGGTAATCATTGGTAAATCTTTAGGTTTAGATTTGTGTCTACATACGCTTGTTAATTGCACTTAAAATAACCTTTACATTCTTTGCTGGCCTAGTGGGCCCAATGTAAAAGAAAGAAAGCTCACAAAAAAATTAAAGTGCATGTAAATTTAAAGAAACAACATCCAAAATCGTCCAAACAGAAAAACTCTTCAGCCAATGCTGATCATTAAAAAAATAAAAAATTGTCAAAAATTGGTCAATATTTCAGGCATGGAATAAAACCTGAGGTGTGTGATACTGTCAGGGTTATTTTCTGTTTTGGTTTAGTTGGTTTCCCTCCACTCATATGGTTCCATAGTGATTCTGTTAATCATCTGTTTAAGCCCCCAGTTTTAGTCAGTTCCTTGTCTGGTATTGTTTGTATGTTTCAGTTGTTGTTTTATGGTTTCTCCTGAGTATTCCCATTGGATTTATTCATAAAGATTGTTAGTTTGTTCTCCTGCATTGTGTGTTTGATCCTGCACAACACGTCGCAGATACAAGCAAAAATTATATAAAAATACTCTTCACAATTTTTTACTTAAAAACGATGTCCAAAGTAAACATTTGAAGAATTTAGATTTGCACAGTCATGCATGTAACAATTAAACAGATTTATAGAAATAAAAACATCTTTTATTTTTACTAATTTAATTTAATCTCCATGTTTTAATCTAAATAAAATGGCACATCACTATTTTTAGTTTACACACGCATGTATGTTTTCTTTTTAATGACCTCTCATTACTGTTTTTATAGCCTTCCCTGGCACACAAGACATTTTTATCATCTCTCTCTCTCTCTCTCGCTCTCTCTCTCAATGTATAGTTAATCCTGATGTTATTTGAGTGATCCTGAGACAATTCACTTAAACCAATCCTTTCTCTCTCCATATATGCTGGCACAGGACAATAACTAAAGGAAAAGGGCTAAATGGAGGGGTAGTTCTTCAACAAAGAGGATGCACTTGTTTTTTATCAAGACCTGAATATAAAGTGGAGTTTGGTGGAGTTTTACATAACCATGACACAAATGATATTTGAAAAGTTTGTTATATTCACCAGCATATTGCACACGCTGAAACAAATCTGTTATCTGTGAATACTTTGCATGTTCTGCCACTGTATTCTTCTTGTTCAGTTTTAGTGCTTGTTATTGTAAAATAATATATCCCCGTTAAAGTGGCTGTTAAGCTTTCATTGCTTAAAAAATCAAAGATGGCATTTAAAGCGCAGCGTTGTTGTTTATGGTCTTTAGAATCAGACGCAGCAGCACCAGCAGACGGCTGCACAGACGCAGACACAAACGCAGACACAGCAGGCTCCAACACAGCAGAGCTCAGCGCAGACCAACGGCACATCAGGCACTGCAGGGGCCAACACGGGCCCCTCCATACAGCATGGACAGGAACAGGGGCCACCAAACAAAAAACCTCGCACCTCAGGAACCAGTGCTCTTCAAACAGACTACCAGGTAAGAGAAGCACCTCAAGGGGGCGTTCCTTGTTCAGATTCATTGGATTCATTCAAAATACATTATTTATTAATTCATGATCGCTGATTGATTCATTCGAATTGACCAAACAATTGTGCATGTTAAACATTTCACCATCCTTCAGAAATCATTCTAATTTACTGATTTGGTGCTCATAAACATTTCTTATAGTCAATGTTGAAAACCGCTGTGCTTTATATTTTTGTGGCAACTGAGATCAAACGTGAGTGTGTGAGTGTGAGTGTGTGTGTGTGTGAGAGAGAGAGTGAGTGTGTGTGTGAGTGTGTGTGTGTGTGAGAGAGAAAAAACATTTCTTATAGTCAATGTTGAAAACCGCTGTGCTTTATATTTTTGTGGCAACTGAGATCAAAAGTGAGTGTGTGAGTGTGAGTGTGTGTGTGTGTGAGAGAGAGTGAGTGTGTGTGAGAGTGTGTGTGTGTGAGTGTGTGTGTGTGTGTGTGTGTGTGTGTGTGTGTGTGTGTCCTTAATGCATTTGTAACCCATTTTAAGGGACAGTGAATATGAATGCAGTTAATGTTCAATAACAGTTGGTTTTAAAGCACTTTTAAAACGCAATTAATGACATTTTCTTTTTCAGTGACCTAATCTAAAGTTAGAACTATTCACTTCTTATTACCAATTAACCGTTTCTTTACTATGAGCTAATTAAACAATAATAGTTGTGTTAATTACAGTGACCATGCACTATATATATTTGTATATATATTTATTTATTTTAACTATAAACTAATAGTTTGTTAATGATTTGTGAGTACACTGCTTGGTCATGCAAAATGCTTAATTTTTAATAATTAAAAAAATATTTTTTCTCCTCTCCATTGCAGCACTCCAGCTCGCGGCTTGGTTACCAGAGCAACGTCCAAGGCCCCACCCAGTCGCAAAGCACTATGGGATACTCGTCCTCATCTCAGCACTCTCATCAGTCTCATCGATACTGAGACTCAAAAACATACATGAGCACTTAAAAGAAATATTAACCACAAGCATAAACCAGGCAAGTCAGTGTTGTCATTCAAATAAATTGCTGGGTCTGTCCCGTAATATTGCCCCAATATAAACATAAAACTTACAAAGCCTCCTGCCATCCCACAATTCTCAGCAAATGCTACTCCAACCAAAGCACAACTTTACAATCCCTTTCTTTCAATCAGAGCTCCTCTGAAGAACCAGAGCCAAAATCATCAATCAAAATTTGACTTTTTCCTCAAAATCTCAACAGTTTTTCAATACATTAAAACATCCAACACCAACCATACCTAACGGTCTGCTGACTGTTTAGCATCTTTAATGCTTACTCATTCTTATTTTACCACCATTAGACCAAAACAGTCTCGAAATGATCAGCCAAATGCTATTTGGGTCATAGCTACAGATAGACCCAATGAATGTGTGCAATGCTGTGTCTGTCCTTTTGGGCCTACAGCTTAAAATCGACTAGTGGGACACCAGACTAATGCGTAGTCAGTAACACGATCCAAACTTCAGCATTACTGATTGCAGCTACAGCCTTTCTGAGATTCCCCCGTATGACAACCCTGAAACTAATCAAATAGAAACATCTACGGTATATAAGCAGCTGTACATAGAAACCGAAATCCCCTCTTATCTCTCTCCTCCTCCTCTTTCCCAGTAAAGGGAGCTGCCTGCATGTACGGACAGTCGAGCAGAGACTGGATTTGTGTGACATGTGTGTGCATATTTTAAAGACTGAACAAAGAGCATCTCTCATAGCTATCGTGCACCATTGCATTATTACACACATCTTCTTTAGTAGTGTAAGAGAGTTTTTTTGTTTTTTTTTGTAAAGTATACACTCACACAATACACTTTTCATCCCTTTTTTGCGTTAGCTACAGTAACGACCAATAAAAATAACATCAGCTATCAAAAAACAAGGACATGGTTTACTCTTTTTCTTTTTTGCAGAAGAACATATTTTAGGATATTGGTCAGGACTGAAATCCCTAAATGTGTGTGTGTGTGTGTGTGTGTGTGTGTGTGTGTG
>NW_015506648.1:4127-4540 GCF_001515645.1 Sinocyclocheilus grahami | reverse complement strand
TGTGTGTGTGTGTGTGTGTGTGTGTGTGTGTGCATGTGTGTGATTATCCGGGGCAGCTAGCAGTTGAACTACTTCTATGACTGTTATTTCTTGTCGTCTCTTTGTGTTTTATATGCTTTTATAATCTGTTTATCGTTGGTTATTGTTTTGAAGTGCAGTTATTTCTTTGTGTTATTTGAGCTCAGTTTGTGGACTGAAAGTGAGAGTTCTTTCAGAGCGCTGAATCAAACACGGACCGCTGATTCGCTTCTCTGACAAAAAGTTGGATATCTCATCAGGCAAAGCTGGGGACTTCAGCTGTGTTTATTACAGGTGTTTGAAACACTTAAACTTTGTGGTGTGTTAAACATCTGCAAGTCATCTCTGTTGCAACTTTGTGGAATATACGAGCTCAAGCGGGATTCTAAGGAAAT
>NW_015506648.1:588-3553 GCF_001515645.1 Sinocyclocheilus grahami | reverse complement strand
ATTTTTGTGGAATATTACCAGCCACCATTGACTGAAATAATGATGGAATAACATTTGTTTCATATTATGTTGTTTATTTCATCAAAATAAGAGGAACAATGTTGTACAATGTAGTAGTAGCTGGTGCATATCATATTTGATGTAATATCTTTAGTTTAATAGTGTTTCAACTTCTCTCCTGTTTTATTCAGTTTTCCCCACATTTGGAGCAGAATCAACTGAGAATGCAAATAACAAAATAAATAATGACAAACATATTGTTTCTGTAGATTGTGACATTTACATGTGATGATACAGTGGAAGATTTAACAACACACTTTATCTTTTTTCTTTCAATGAGAAGCTTTAGCATCATAAGACTGGCATGAAGGTCATGAGAATGGGATAGGATTTACAGTTTAACCAGCCACCGAAATTTTAGTTACATTTAAGCACCTAACCAGACGCTAGTTCTAAACCGAATTATTTGTCAATATATTACAATGTTAAAACAATATGAAACATGTAACAGGCAGAAAGTACAATTCATTAAGAAATTACAAGTCTTCCAAGGCCAAACGATTGTTTTGTATTTAAAAAAAAAAAGGCCCAAAGCATGTGACGCTCAGACCCTCCACACATTCAAACATGAATGCCTGAAGGATGATGGGAAATGCCATTGGCTCTCACGAGTCTCATGACTGATTGTAACATCGCTTCTTTTGAATGAGATGTAACCGTGTTCAAAAGCTTCAACGGCAGCATGAGTAAACTGCAATACTTTTATAGTGCTTTTTGACATTTATTTATTTATTTGGAAAAAAACATGTTATCCTCCCGTTTAAGGATGGAATGAGGTTGAGTGCTAAATAAATCTAAAAATATAATTTTCCTATTTTTTCAGAACTGATTGAGAACAATGTAATACATAATCATTATGTGAATCTTTCTTTAGAAATAAATACAGCTGCTGACGAATTTTAGCCAGCACAATAATAAAGATGTTTTGCGAAAATGAACATTTAAAGTGACGGCAAAACACCTTTTCTTTGTCATTGAGAAAACTTTTTCGTATGGGCATCTCTCTAGTGTACCTCGCTAGCGAACTTGAGAAGGTCTTTGCACTGAGTGCAAGTTTTGGCAACCAGATTGCAAACTGATTTTCTAAAAGATGTTCTATATTGGCAAATCAGTTTGCATTGATCAGATTGCATCGTCATCCCTAACTACAAACAATAACACATTGAGAATTCGCTATGAGGGACACATCTTCGAGACATCTGGTCACCCTAATTACTCTGTGTGGCTCCCACTATGCACAGGTCAGAAACTGTCATGCATGCCCTGCTATAAAAACCTGCTTAAACCGGCCTGATCTCATTTCAAGCTACTGTTGCTCAGTCTTAACAGCTGAAAAGTGCCAAACTCCTCTAAAACCAGTTTAAACTGATTTATAATCTCTGCTAGTATAGGGAGGATTAATTCATTTACTGCTTATTTTATTGAAAAGCTTTATGGTGATTGTGCATGTTGTTTGCCGTTAGCTGTAATTAGAATCTACACAAATACTCTTCCTATTCCTATTGTCCCTCAGTGGAAACACTCTCACACAACACGCAGGAGACAGTGCAATCATGCTAACCTGCATCCCATGCACAACTCTTCTATTGCACCCCTTTCTTTTTCTCTGGCCTCTGGAACTGTCAGTCAGCTGACTTTATACCAGCCTTTGCCACTCGGTCAGTTCTGAGTCTCTTAGGCCTGACTGAGACCTGGGTTAAGCCTGAAGACACCGCTACCCCTGCTGCTCTTTCCAACAACTTCTCTTTCACCCAGACCCCCGTCAGTTTGGGAGCGGTGGGGGTGCTGGTCTCCTCATTTCCCAAAAGCTGGAAATACCTCACATGCTCCTATAACTTTAACAATACTTCCTTTGAATTACATGCCTTTACAGTCACACTCCCTGTAAAAATCCGCATTGTAGTTATTTATCGCCCTCCAGGTCGGCTAGGCGACTTTCTGTTGACTATGCTGATGTCCTCATTCCCGGAGGATGGCAGCCCTCTGGTACTTTTTTTTTTTTTTTTTTTTGGCTGACTTCAGCATCCACCTTGAGAAAGCACGTGCTACTGACTTCTGCTCTCTCCTAGCCTCTGCTCTTTCATGGCTCCATCAGAACAGACCCAGCTGTGGGTCACGACCCACCAGTTGAGAACACATTTCTTTAGAGGTTTGGCTCGACTGTCTTTAACATCCCATTACAAGTTGCTTTCAATTTGTATAAAATGATAGAAATAAGTGCTTATCTCACTCTCTTTGTAACTTTTCATTTTAATCTTAAAAACATCTCGCATCATGTAAATGACCCCCAGTGAATGTTTTTAAAGTGAGTTTATTCAAGATTTGAAATGATTGCCAAGTTATTATATGTTGCACTGCTATTACTGAATTATGTAGTGGTAAAGTATTCATTATGAATATTTTATTGATGTTGTGTTTTTATTGGTGTGTTGTTAGACACTAAACATATAGCATTTATAATACATAAGCAAGAGAATACACTTACATGCATTAACATGATACAGACCTGTCTGCACAGTTGTCCTCTGATAAAACATTGCATGTGTTTATCTTTTTTATTTCAAACCCTAAACTATTTCGATGTTCACATATTTACCCCGTTGACCTGCTATTCACAATGCCTGTTCTCTTGCTCCCTTTAAATTCAGTAAAGTACCTGTAATTTTTTTCAATTTAGGTGAAAAATAAATTATGTAGACGCAGTTGCACTTTATTAGATGCTACATTGCACATGCATTTTTGTTCAGAGACAGCGGAAGAGCATGTTACTGTCGGTGTGAAAGCACCAGAGAGGGTTTGGTGGCTGTATAAAGCCACAAGGTTCATAGAATCAACATAATCTGATTGTGTGGAGATATGAGCCGTCTATCACTTAATAGTTGACAATTGACATTAGTGGCACTAC
>NW_015506648.1:0-578 GCF_001515645.1 Sinocyclocheilus grahami | reverse complement strand
TATACATTAAACTTCAAAATAGTCACCCAGTTATATTATACGCAGTGTGCATGACAATTTCAGGTGTGCAGACAGACAGGTTCCATAACACATTGCACTTCATAGTATTTTGGACATATAATGCAGTCTGTTTCTATTGTCATTAACCTGTGCCCACACCCACCATGGACCCATAACATGCCAAAACACAATAACAGATTCAATAAACTGTTAATAAAACGGAATTATCCTTTGTTTCATTAAAATTCACAAAATCTTCCACTTCAAGACCATGGCCCAGATCCTGATCATGGAGAATACTTGCAATCACTGAATCATCAGCAGACTGTTCTCATTCTAGTAGTAGTGGTTATACTGTATATGATAATTGGGTAACAGAACCCTCAGGTGGTGAAATGAATATACTGCAGTGGATATCACACTCATTTTTTGACATTGAAATAGTAAAACCATCCCGTCACTGATTCTTGAGACAAAATGTGCCACAATTTCACCTGCCAAAACAGCAACATTGCTAGATCTGTAAATAAATATTAGACACATTACTTTTTATCTAGCAAAGGTGACACAGAGTTACA
>NW_015506647.1:253285-254255 GCF_001515645.1 Sinocyclocheilus grahami | reverse complement strand
CCCAAAATTTACATAAACCCTGCCCCCGGAGCACATGCAACTACCCGTAATGGCAAGGGGGTGTGACATTTCCGGACAACGTGCACTATAGCGAATCACAACACACTGGGCAAGCTAACCAATCTGAGCTCATTCCGTGTTTCTGAGGGAGGGGCTTCATAGAACCAGGAACCTAAGTACATTGTGCCCAATTTTTACAAATGTTTTTTATAGTGCAACTAGTAAATTGTAACATTGTTTACATGTACTTATTTGTCCAATTAAATACACAACACAAACATATTTACCCGATAGGTTTTACTAAAATTGAGGCAGACGCTGCGTATTTTACACCCTTGAAGGAAACATACATTTGTATCATATGATGTTGTTGCCATGGTAAAATGAATGAATTTGGATCAGCATGTTTGACTGCTGTGACTTTAGAGCTAAATGCTAACGTGCTACAGATGGAGTGACTCATGCAGCACAGCTGCTTTATAGAAGAGCATGTAGTGTTTCAGTGAAGACCACTTCACTGATTCTTCATTCTTCTTGGAGATGCTGCAGTATGAGGCTGGAAAGCTTCCCAAACTGAACTTACGAGTGGCCGTTTGCTGTGGCAGCAGACAGAAGCACTTATACTGCATGTGGGGTGCCTTTGAATGTCAGCTGAATAGCAAATATCATGAGTGCATACAGTATTGAAAGGACTGAATAAAAGCATCAAGGGGGGGAAATACCATATGCGTAATGAGCAGACTTACACAATGTGAAGATTTCAGTCACTGTATTGGTTTATGTAAGCCACAGAGGTGGTAGGAGTCTTCTGAGCTCAAGAGTTCTCTCTCTCCATCTTTCTCTCGCTCTACTCACACATCAAACAGTGCTGCTTTTTACATTACAGCAGGATGACCATTATTGCAAAGTATGACATTTGAATAGCTTTCTTACATCCAGACTAATATTCACATTCAAAGTGCACTCAGTA
>NW_015506647.1:251788-252215 GCF_001515645.1 Sinocyclocheilus grahami | reverse complement strand
AAGTTTAGATTTTCAATCAATGCACAACAAAAGAATGTTTTTTTTTAGCTATGCATTTTTTTAATGCATTTACAAAAAAAATCAATATGCTGGAAATTAAACTCTGTAAACTCATGAATATGTACTAGAGAGCAATGACATATATGGCAAAGCATTACTGATTGGTTTATAGTTTTATCACATTCTTACTAATGCTCTCAAGATGATCGCAATTTTTGCAGTTTTGACAAAACCTCATCTTTATTAGGCAGCTAACATTACCTTTTTGATAAATCAGCTGAATTTGCAATAATGGATGTACAGGATCGATATCACACAAGCAAGAGTACTGTTGCTGAACATCAGCAGGAATTGACAGCTGTGCTCTAACTTTCGTATAATCTTGAATATAAAATACTGTTCAAAAGTTTGGGGTTGGTAAGATTTT
>NW_015506647.1:251139-251778 GCF_001515645.1 Sinocyclocheilus grahami | reverse complement strand
GACCTGAAGTCATTCATTCTAAATGAGTCATTTCCGGCAACATGAGCAGCAGCGTCTGTTGTTGATAAGACAAAGTAGAGCTCAACTTTATGCAAATGAGCAGCTACACAATGCAGAAACCACCAATGGGAGTCCCGATACAGTGACTTCATCACTGCTCATTTGCAAGTTAAACTACACTGAACTTATGTGAGCTGTTGGCTCTCAAGGGCCCAGGTTTACTTTCCTGTCTGCGCAATGTCCTGTAAATAAAAGTTAAAAAAGGCTCTCCACAAATCACCAGCTCTCATTAAAATGTAAAAGTTTTGCTGCAAAATGCTGTCATTGTGAACACCACTTTGCATTGTGTGTGATGCAACAAGTGTCCATTATCACGTCATTTTTCTGTCCTCATAAAATCACAGCCAGTCTGAACATGTTCCACACATTTAGAAAAAAGGTACAGAACTGTCATTGGGGTGGTATACCATTTCAAAAGGTACTAATATGTACACTCTAGGTTCTAATATGTATTTTAATACACTTATATGTGCCATTTAGGTGTAAATAAGGTAAAAAGATGTACCTTTTGTAACTCCAGTGACAACTTTGTACCCTTTTTCTGAAATTGCATTACTCAAAAATAATGATTTTTTTTAA
>NW_015506647.1:225304-250692 GCF_001515645.1 Sinocyclocheilus grahami | reverse complement strand
ATCAAAATTTAAGGTTTGAACTAAACCATAAATATAGGGGAAAAACCTAATAAATTTGCCTGCAACAAAATAGAGTATTTTTGTTCCAAGTTGTTCCAAATTATAAGTTTTTAGTGTGTGTAACTGTATTTGCTGCTAACACTCATTTTTAAGTTAATCTCACATTACTTATTAACACTTTTAAATTTTAACATCTCATTATAGCATCTCTCTTAACTTTTTCTGTATTGTATGAACTGCTTTTGCTTGTTTGTATGTTTCTGCTATTGTCTGCTTATCTGCTTCTTTCTCTGTCCATCTCTGTCCCTTTTTTTGCTCTCCACTCGTCCTTCCATCCCTTTCTGAGTCTTTCTCTGTCTCTCTCAGAGGTGTCAGACTACACTCATCCTCCAGCTGCTCCACAATCACTCATCTCTCCTCAGCTTCCACCTTCAGTTCCCATCAGCCAGCTAAAAGCCGCAGTCACCATCAGTTCTGCTGCCCTTCCAGGCTGGGCAGACCCGAGCCGGCCTCCAGCAGGTGCTCAGAGCGGGCCAGGTAAGAGCCAGCAGAGGGCCGACAGATCCAAGATTCCTTAGTTCTCTTTGTTTCTGTACCCACAGTATTCCTTAATGCCACTTCAGCCCATTTCCCCTCTTGAGATTCCCACATCACCCTGAGGAGCGGTTCACAATTACAACCGTTTGCAGTGACAAAGACCTGTCATGTACAGTTGCTACCACTTTCACCTCGTCCCCCATCAATTCTTCATTTATTTCTCTGTCCTTGACCAGCAGTGTCCCTCATCCGCTCTCTCTCTTCTTCCAGCGTCTCACTAACTCTGTGTACATGCAGGATCAAACATGGCTGGCTCAGTTTAAGCCTCACAAAACAGCCATGATTGACAGAGAGTAAAAGAAGAGGCAGACACAGAGTGTGTGAACTTGATCTGTCGCTCTCTATCCTCTTTTCCTCAACTGTGCCATTTAAAGCCTCGTACGCACGTCTGCTGGCAGAATGCCTCCCAAAATAAAAGCAACCTCATTACTTTAGACTCTGACAGACTCTCTCATTTTCTGATTTTCTTCACTCTAATATCATCATGTTTCACTCTTTAATTTAGTATCGTTCTGAGTGTGATTCACTCAAAGATTTGAGCCATTTAATTCGATGCGAATGAAAAAAAACAATGTGATGGATTGAACTACAGTCTGCTCAATTGGCCTCATTCATGAAACAAGAAGACTTTTTGTGTAAAGCGCTCATAAAGTCGTTCTGACGAAGATTTTCATGAAGGTGATTTCAAGTGTATTTTTAAGATGTTAGCTGCTATGAAAAACTGTACAGCTGCTTCCAGCCATGCGCTAATGTTGCTTAAAACAGTCAAATGTATTGTGTTCAAGGCATACATACACTGCATTTTAATAACAGTATTAATTAGTTAAGCAATTAGGTCAATGTAAAAGTACATTTCATTGATACAAATTATTAAAAATGGTCACATTGTGTGTTTTCCTTTTTTATTATAGATTGCCATTATTCTGAGCATCAGTAGTATTTGTCTGTAAGCTGTAATTGAGTGTATGTTTTTAGTTGAATTAGTCTCTTATCAATATAATTTTCAGTACTTGAGGCAAACCAAAGAAGGGGGTATAGAATATCCCAGAATCTCTGTACTCATAATTCATATAGCTGTAATTCATGGCCAGGGAGTGGTGTTTTTGTCATTTTAATTAGATTTTTTTATGACTATGTCATTTCGTTTTTATTAGTTTGAGTTATTTTAGTAGAAGTTAAACTAAATGAAAATGAGAAATGTTGCCTTGGCAACAAATGGAAATTGATATATATATATATATATATATGTGTGTGTGTGTGTTTCACGCCGAGGCAGAGTGGAGGTGAGGGAGTGAGGGAGGGAGTATATATCACCAATATACTGGCCATGTGTGTGTGTGTGTGTGTGTGTGTGTGTGTGTGTGTTTTATTTCAGTTAATTTGTATTTTATTTCAATTAATGAAAATGTTTTTTTATGGTTTTAGTTTTAATTTTAGTTAACTATAATAAGCCTGGCACATATTACTTTGAAAATACTCATATAATTACCAAAGTTTCATGAATTAGGCCCATTGTGTTCATTGGCATTGATCGTTGATGGTGAAGTGTGTAATTTTTACAATGTTAAAAAATGTCCTTAAATGCAGACAAATAAGCTATTTTTTGGTTGACTTCTCTTAAAAAAAAGCGTAATACTTAAATGTATAAAAACTTGAGCTTAATCGAGAATTACTCAAGAATCGGGTCAGGTCAGCACAGCAGCAGCTCAACCAGTTGGGGGTGGAGCTATTTGTTTGCTGACCAATGGCAATGAGAGAATTCGGGAAACCTGTTTGGTGATGCTACATAAATTACACACTTCATCTTTAATGAAAATGAAACATAAAAATATGTGTTTATGTAAGTATTTCCAGTGGACAAAAAAAAGGACCCTCATAACCTCATTTACATTTGCATTAAATTAAAAATGGCGCTTACAGTCACTAATGTTTATACACTTTAGCTAAACAGTAGCAAGCAACTGGATGTTTATACAGACAAACTATACATTTTCCAATTAGGCTAAAAGTTTTGTGGCACTCCAGTACAGCTGTGATTTAGCAACTAGTGGAATGTGTTGAGTTTGCCATCTAGTGGACACATTTGAGCAAAGCAGTCTGTCCGAGCACTGTGAATCTACACATATCAATGGTGTAGTACTTTCTTTTAGTTCATTTCAGGTCGATAAATTTAACCTCAATAATTTTCTGTCTGTTTTTTCATGTTCTTTATGTGTCTTCATCCCTCTTTTTCTGACTTTCTGTCACTGTATCTCCCTCTTTCAACTGTCCGACCCTCTTGTCCCTCATCATTAGTGAGGAAGAGGAGAAGGAGGAGGGCGAGACTGATTCTGTCCATCAGTTCTGTTGCACCGCCTCCGGGTGCAGTAGCCCCTCCTCTCAATAACCTGCAGCCAATCAGCATGAGTGGAACGGCTTGATTGACATTAGTTGCTTGAGCTCTGTGATAACAGGACTCTATGATTCTTTTGGTACAGTTTTTGTAACTGCGTGTTGAATAGCTTGCTGTCTCGATTAACTGCTGTTGTATATGTTTGTTAAGTAATTGAAAAAAAACTTCATAATCAAATCAATCAATAAATGAATTGTGTATTCAGTTGGGGACAGTGACACTGATGCATAAATAGGATAACAGTACTTTGTGCATCCATTAGCCTGTTATTAGTGTACTTCTGTTTTTCTCTGTACAGAAATATCAGGTACAGTCAGTAATGTTTCTCTAAAATAAAAGCTGCTTTATGTCTGAATGAACACTGCACAGAGAAACAGTGACTTTGCAGCCGTATGAGATGTCTTTAAATTTGCTTAGTATTATAAAATGCATATACTATCTGCTGACTATACTATAATATAATATGAAAATAAAATATCAGTACGGTTGCTGGTTAATCTTTCCTTTCTATGCTGACATTTTAATATCATTTAATCCACATTTCAGACACTGTTCATTGAGAACCTGTAAATAAATAGTATCCCAAATGTCACTGTGCTTGCTGAATTTGTGTTCACTGTGTTAACCTATTGTTCATAATTAATGTTTACTCTTGTTGTTTTCTCTTGTAGGAGGCATATATTAGAGCTGAATGTGCCATGAATAAAGTCAATCATTATCAGGACATGCTGCCATTTTTACCTGAAAATAAAAAAATATATAGCAGAAGTGGTGGTCAGAAAATGTCACACCACTGAACTTTTTTCTTAAGTAATGTTTATGGAACATTCTTATAACTTCATTAGTATATGATTTATATAGTGTTCTCATAATGTTGAGAGTAAGCATTCTTAAAATATTAAAAATAAATGTTCAAATAACGTTACATTTTGGGTAAAATAAAATTAGCAGAATATTGAAAGAAATGTTTTTGTAATCTTTAAATGACGTTATAATCACAACAAAAAAACTGGACTTGTCAGTATTTCAGAAACATTCCAAAACATTGTTACAACATTTTTTATAACCTAAATTTGTTACCCGGGAAGTTGGTCACGTGGGCCAGTAGAAAGTTGCTTGTTTTGAAAGAGACTTCGGTGTGAGCTGTGCTTCATACTTTGCTACACTGTTGAAAATAGACAATAGACCTTACCTTACTTTTTTTTTTAATGTGACTGAACCGCAAGTCATAGTTACACAATGGCAGTGTTTCCTGAGAATGACAGATGTACAATAGTATATCCAGTTGACATATAGATTTAATGATATGCATATATGATATTTAAAGGAACAGCAGCACACTATCAAATGAGATTCTCACTTGAAGGCCACTAGAACTTGATGAAAACAAGGTACTATTATTTAAATGAAATTCACACATGCTCTAGATATGAATAAACGTGATGACTGAAAACTCTGTGTTTATATGAATCTTTCACCAGCTTTGTTCCTGAAGCACATGAACTTTGCCCCGCCCCCTTTTTGACTGCACACATGCTGTTCAGGAATGCATGTATGAAATGTAACCATTCCTCGCCTCTTTCTAGCATTTGCCCCCCACTCTCTCCTCACTCCTATCGGTGTTAATATTACAGCATTAATCACCATATGTGCATCAGGCAGCTATATTCTGCACTTGAGCTGTCAAAAGACTGTCAGAAATGTAGTCGTTCAACTCTGCAGTGTGTGTGTTTGTATGAGGGTGCAGTTGTGTCACATAGGATCAGTGTGAATGCCTGACTGTCCCTTCCAGCAACACGGTAAGTGTTGTTGTGTTTGTCATATACAATATTGTCCTCAGTGTCCATCGCACAAAAGAGTTTGTGGATTATTGATATCAGTATAAAGAAGTATTAGACATATTAGTACAGGCAAAACAAGTTTTTATGTCTGAAGTTCAAGTAACTGTAGTTGCTCATGCTCTAGACAAATATATAGAGTTTAAGTGTGAAACTCAAGTGTCGGCGTTTCTATGTTTTTGTTTGCATGTGTGAATGGCATTATTGTGTCAAAGAGGAGGAAATGCTGTGGTCATATTTGCACTTTGGTCTTTTTATTTTTAGGACCATAGTTTCCTGCCATATAATGCAGGTGATTTGAATGTATTTACTGACTGTATGCTCATTATTGCCAGCAGCTAAAGAACAGCTGAACATGTTTCAGGTAGAGCAGAGAAAAACAAGTGAAAGAGTCTTTTGTGTTTGGCTGTGTGTCATAAAGAGATGGCAGGAGCTCCTTTGAGACCCTGAGCTGTGTGTGTGCAGGGGGGGAATACAAGGAGAGGGAGGAAAAGAGTGGATATGAGCTTTGAGGATGGATGAGGAATAATCACCAGTATGGAACCTGTCTGACAGGATAGAGTGAATTCTGGAAAAGAGAAGAGGTAAGCGCTTTATTAATACACAGACCCTCAGGTGTAGCTCTGGTCAAATGGATTGTGGGATTGCTTGCCGGCTCAGCTCGTAGGGAAACTTATGGTGGTTGTGTTCAGATGCGCTTGGCTGCTCCGTTTCATTTTTAGTAGTTTCATTTTATTTAATCATGTCAAGTGGAAATGTGACCATTTTTGAGGAAAATTATCTGTTTTTATCTAAAGAAATATCTTTCTTGAGCAGAAAGTTCACCAAAAAAAAAAAAAAAAAAAAATCTCAATTTACTCTCCCTTATGTCGTTCCAAACATGTTTGACTTTTTTTATTCTGTGAAACACAAAGGAAGACATTTTAAAGAATATTGTAACTGTTTTTGTCCATGTTTTGTCCATGAAAGTCAGTAGGGTCCAAAAAATGTTATCAAATTTAGAATTTTCAAAACCACATTTAACCACATTTTTTGTCCTAAAATATAAATGAATGAATAAAGCGGCCAAAATATGAATCTATGCATGAAAAAATCTGTATAAAGTTCTGCACACTGCCTTGCATTTTAATTAAACCATTCTGCAGATTTCTCCCATATTGAGAACTGTTTTTATATTCAGTTGTGGGACAAGGAACTATAAGGATAATCATTTCACTACATGTATGTAATATATATGTGGCAATTAACTTTTAACCTTGAAATGCTCCATCTGTAGCCGGCCTGTGGGTCATTTAGAAAAGTCAGTCAGTCAGTCAGCCAGCCAGAAATGAAAATATTGGAACGACAGCTGAAACACTTCACTGCGTTTACCCACTCTGCCATGTTTGTGTGTGTGTGGTGTTTTAAATAGCTTTTCATCCCTGTGGACAACATGGATTAGCGTGTCTGTATAGCACTGATTACATGCTGGCTCGAGAATCTGAAATCTGTGACTTTAAAAGGGCTAAATTTGATCCTATTTTTAAGCTGGCCGTGACTGTTATTTCCTGGTGTTTGCCTCAATAACGTGCTGATTTTCTTTAATAATTATTTCATCACGCCCTCTTTGACTCTGTGAAGCTACACAGCTGTCGGAAATTATTCAGACACTTTCAGTTTTCCCACACTTTGTTATAGACTTTTTGCTTTGCTTATTTATTTAATCATATCACCACAGACTGAAAAGGTTGCAACATTTAAGCATGTTTTTTATTTAAAGAGAAGAAAAAGAAACATACGGATGTACAACCTTTTATTCAATACTTTCTAGAATCTTCTTTGGTTGACATGAGGAAGTTTCAGCCAGCTCTGTATTGGGTCAGTTTCTCCCATTATTCCCTTTTTTCGGGACTTTTCTGTCTTTGATTGGGCCTCTTGAGGACATTCAGACACTTGTCCTGAAACCACTGCAGCATTGTCTTCAGGCCATGTCATGCTTAATGGACTGAAATGGACCCTTGTTCATTTATTGTTTAAACCCTATAAGCATCTAATGACAGTTTCTTGGCTTTGTTTTTGCACTCCCACTTTACATCAAGGGGTAAATGAGGAGTTTAACTTTGTAGTTAATCTTTATTACAAATGATTTTGGTGAATCAAGTTAGTTTTAGTCACGCAATTAACCATCTGTGTCAGCTAAAGAAGAGCTCTGACAATTATCACTAATAAAAATAATTTAGAGGTGTTCAAAGAAACAGTGTAAAGGGAGTTCAAATACGTGTTGCCCTAATTGCAGTCAAAACATTTTCCAATATCATCAGATAAAGATCATGTATATGGAGCATCTTGGGCCAACAAGACATATCACAGTTTTCACCTGGTACCAATGGTGTAAAAATTATGTAAAAAAACAAATGTAAGTTGCTTTAAAATATGCTTCTAAATTTTGTATGCAGTGCAAATGTGTGGTATGTCTATCTTTCAGTCATAGGCTGTCAACATAGCACATTATTGAAATATTTCGGATGTTAAGCTTGTTATTTACACTTGCTCAGAGTGCTGAAATATAGCACTGTTAAAAGGTGTCTTCCCACCCATTAGAATATAATCAGAGACTAATTACGTCAAGGTGTTTGAAGACAATGAATGCAGATCACAGCCTACAGTCTCACCCAAATTACACAGCAATTACAGCTCATTATCAGAAGGGATGACCTGCCGCTGAACTAATATGACATAATAACTCAAAGGATCACATTTGGGTGGTGTTACAAAGTCTGTGGATTTATTAAGCACATTTGAAAATTGAAATCATTGCTGTATTTGCACACTGTTCCGGAAGCTTCTACACAATGTTATATATAGCAGTTTGTTTGTTTATTCCTTTGTATTAATGGTATTTTTTTACACAACTCAAAAATGGCCTAAAAAGTATTTTTTTTTTCTAATGTCAAACCAAATGGCATCCCCAAATAAATGTATTAGACCTTTTGTCTTATAAATTCACAATCAAAAAGTGCCCAATAACGGATCTTCAATTAGATCAACATATTTGTTTTATAGTTTGACTTTTTTGTTAAAGGGATAGTTCACCAAAAAACAAAAATTCCGTCATGATTTACTCACCCTTAGGTTGTTCCAAACCTGTATGACTTTCCTTCTTTTGTTGAACACAAAAGAAGATATTTTGAAGAATGTTAGTAAGCAAAATGTTGCTGGTAACCACTGACTTCAATAGTATTTTTCTTTCCATACTATGAAAAGTCAATGGCTACAGTCGACTGTTTGGTTACACACATTCTTCAAAATATCTTCTTTTGTGCTCAACAGAAGAATGAAACTCAGGTGTGGAACAACCTGAGGGTGAGTAAATGATGACAGAATTTTGGGTGAACTGTCCCTTTAAATGTTTGGTTTGAAAGGTCTATTTATGCTGTCTTTCTTTACATAAATGTCACTTAGTTTAGCCTTTTTTAAGTTTGGCTTAAGTGTTCAAGTACCTCTTGGGGCTGCTGAATATAAACCGCCTCTGGTGCCTGTGAATTTATTTGCAGAGTAAAATATGCTGTGCATTTAGTTCTTAGAAAAGTTAAATTGGACATATTATGTTTCTGATGCAACCTGCTCAGCAAGTTACTACAACATTCCTGTCTGTTTAACAAGCACCTGACAGGGCCGAACTGCTTACTCCTAAACTGAAAGCAGGAATAAAAATACATCTCTTATAACACTGGAGAAAAATTGCAACAAAAGCACATGCATTAATATACTATATTGACTCACATAATTCCTTTAGCCATTCTTAATAAAGCGCTGATATTGATTATTCAGCTTCTAACAGACACATTGTTAACACATTGTTAAAGGTGACATATCATGAAAATCTGACTTTTCCAGGTTTTAAGTGCTATAATCAGGTCCCCAGTGCATCTACCAACCAAGGAAACATGAAAAAGATTAACCCAGTAACTTTGTTTTGCTAAGCCTTTTTCTGCAAGCGTCTGAGAAAATGAGCGCGTCTGATTTCGCTCCCTTGGTGACAAACATGTGATTTATTTCCAAGCTGTTTACCTTCACAGACATAACCTACTGTTTTTTTGTAACTCATGTGTGTTTTTAACGTAAACCTGTGTGTGTGAATGAGAACTTAGTTTAGTACTCGCATGCTGTGACAGCCGCTTTCTGTCCGTGTGCTTCGGATGTGTGCGCTCAGAAAACACTCTATCAGAAGTTTAAACTCGTATGGTTTAAACCGCATGATTTCAGCACGATAAACATGATAACCATAACAGATGTTTTTAGCAGGTACGAGCTGTAATGGCACAGCTCTATTCTGGAAAAGGGGGCGGGGAGCAGCAGCTCATTTGCATTTAAAGAGACAGGCCCGAAAAACAGCGTGTTTCTGCTTCCACTCAAAATAGGCAATTTCAAAATGATATAATGAATGATCTGTGGAGTATTTTGAGCTGAAACTTCACAGACACATTCTGGGGACACCAGAGACTTATATTACATATTGTAAAAAGGGGTATAATATGTCTCCTTTAAACGGTTAGTAAGTTGATGTTTGCAGTATTATAAAAGAGAACAATAAAAGAAAAATTCAATCACTCATCATGATCATGTGGGTTAAATTAAATAAAGGTCTGGTGGCTGCTCTGTCAGTACTGTTTTGTTCTTCATTGGAAACTGCAAATATGAACTGAATAAAGAAAATGAAGATGAGTTGAAAGAAAACAGCTAAACATAAAAAGAAGTTTTGGCATTTCATTGGTTTTAAAAATTAATAACCTATTCCACCTTGTACTGTGGACATGGTTATTTAGTAAATGTAATAGGCTTAAAACAACAAACTTGCCTAGCTACCACTGTTGCCATGTCCTCTAAATATAAGCAACTTTGGGCTTCTTCTTTCTTGAAGTTGTTTCTAAATGTGGCCACTAGTGGGATGTGTTTTTTGGGCTTATTTCCACAATACAGACACATATTTGGGTCAGTTCTAGCACTTGGCCCACCTACTGTTCAAGACATAATACCACTAGTCCTATTAAAGCCTTTCCAAGTCGCTCTCCTTCACCAAAAGCTAGAAATATATTCATGTATTTAAACGGGCAGTCATATATATTTCAAATAATTGAATTATTTTGGGGGAATTTTATTTTTAGATTTAGTTTATATTGGCAAGAGGCTTGTTTTTCTAGTTAGATCTGGCAACACGGCACACCACCAGATTTTCACACAAAAAAAAAAGTATTTGTTGCTAATATGTAACTTCTTGGTTATAAATAATGATTTTAAGCTCAGTACAGTTAAAAAGAAATCAAGGAACATGACTTCATGAACTGTCCATTTGCTTATGTAAAATAGCCTATATCTAAAAGTGTGTATGTTTGAACAGTTATAGCTGTAGAGTATCAACTGCACTTTTCAGACCGTGGAGATGTGATGCCATCTAGCAAACAATATTTGCAAAGAAAACAATTACATCATTGCAAATGCTTGAATAAATACATTTATTGTTGATAGTGAAAGTAGAATTTGTTTTCAGGTAGCTGACCAGCTATTGACCAGCTAAAACAAAAGTTGTGTCATTTATTTCTTCTCATGTCATTCCAAAACATGTATGACCTTCTTTCTTCCATGGAACGCATAAGGATATAATTTAATGACTGTATATTGTGCTTAAATGCCTAATAAAGCATGCAGAACTTTCAACTAAAAAGTGCATGTGGCTCAAGATTAATAGTATAATTGTAGTGGCCACCATTGCTCTCCAGTCCAGTAGATGGCAGAATTGTTCACCTGATTCTGTCATTTCTATGTACCAATGTAAAAGATGTATTTCCACCACCTACTGAACTGGGGCCCGTTTCAGAAAGGAGGTTAAGTGAAAACTAGGGCTGTGTCCGAAATCGCCCCCTATACCCTCATTCACTATTCCCTACATTAGGTCACTAATTCAGTTCACTAGAAGGAGTGAATGAAAACGAGTGAGTGAATTCGGACACCGAGGGCACCGGAAGGACTGCCGCTTTTGCATAGTTGGTGCTTGCTGTTTATTAATCATTTGAAACTGGCAAACTAGCAGCTCCAGTAGTAAGATTAAAGGATTTATCTTGAACTCTGTCACGGAAAATATGTACAAACCCTAATCAAACAATTTAATAATCAATTTACAATTAATTTATATATGTGTTGTATTATGCTGTACGCCATGGATGAGCACTTTGTAATATAAACGGATTGATTATTCAGCTGCGGGCACCATCTTCTGGCGAGATGCGGGAATTAATTCGGCGCGTGACTCTCACAGTGCATTATGGGTATTCTCTAGCCGTTGAGCATGCACCAGTTGTACACTCGTTTTTGTGGTGCATTGTGGGATTGAATGAGTGCACTTGAGAACATCCGCTATGGGCCTTTCCCAAGTGGAACACTTCATGTTCCATCTTACGGACTTACAATGGCCACCGCGTGCGCGTGTCCGTTAAGTCCATGAGACCGTAGGGTGTCCCATTTGTCATTTTAGCTTTCAGAGGGTGCTCGCGAGCGCCCCCTTTGCGGCTGTTATGCGCCCTCGATCCGCACTTCTTCCGAGCCCGCACTGGGGCGAGCTCCACAGCAGACTTCTAACCCTGAAATGAGGGAAACTCCAGGTTTTCCATTTTAGAATGGGAGGTTTGTCAAACCCGAGAAAGCAGAGTAGGTCAAGCCCGTTTCTGAGAGACAGGTAACTTATACTAAGAGTCAGTTACCATGATGAACCTAACCTGGTCGGGAGCAGGGGGGTATTCCAAAAAGCAGGTTATGTGACATACCGGGGTATGTTTGAGGATAAGCGAGCGGATAACCTCAGCTTTCGGTTC
This sequence comes from Sinocyclocheilus grahami, assembly GCF_001515645.1. Taxonomy (NCBI): domain Eukaryota; kingdom Metazoa; phylum Chordata; class Actinopteri; order Cypriniformes; family Cyprinidae; genus Sinocyclocheilus; species Sinocyclocheilus grahami. The sequence goes on along the minus strand of NW_015506647.1, from coordinate 239,020 downwards.
CAAAATGGGAGGTAACTTTCAGGGTATGTAAGTAACCATAGCAACTTGCTCCCTGAAGATAACTTGCTCCAGAGCAGGTTATGTTCCAGGGTTAGTTGACTTCAGCGCATGATCAGCGCATGATCTATAACTTTATTGTATCTAACTAATATGGTTATATTTTATTGGCATATCAGTTATCTATATAAATTATAAAACACTATTATGACAAGGTAATGTTTAATTTACTATATTATATATATTTATTACATTTTATATTATCATCTCACACATGGATCGGCATTTTCTATAATGTATTTCTATAATAAAAATACATATCTGATATGACTTAATATATAATTAGCATCAAATGAACAATATAATTCTTCTTCTCAAGGATTAAAGAGTAAACGGAAAAAAAGAAAAATTATTGCACAACCATCAATTAGGAGGCGATATGCACTAAGCATGTAAATGACCATTGAACAAAAGAAGAAGAAAGAAACAGCATGGCGCGCTTTTACTTAGCGTCCATTTCCATAGCGACTCGTCGATTCGTTGCTTTGTTGAGAATGTCTTGAGTCTTAATCAGGAACATACTCTGTGTTGAATGAACTTGCTCCCGGATGCGTTTTTGGAACCACATACCTCGAGTAAGCAAGGTTTGGGGTTAATCAACCGAGAGTTCAGGGTTTAACAGATGGTAAGTTAACCGTGCTTTCTGGAATACACTCCAGGTTTTCTTTGGTAAACCCAGAGTTTCTTTTGGTCTCCTCCCCCTTTTTAAAGCTTAAGCAGTGTTTAAATACCTCATTCATTCATTCATTCACGCTGCAAAAATGTTTTTCTTACTAGTTATTTATGTCTTATTTTAAGTACAAATATCTAATTCTTAAGTTAAGATGCATATTTTATAGCTGAAAAAGGAATCTTGGGGGAAACAAGTGCATTTTAAGTAGAACATGTAAAATTGTATAGGGTAAGAAAAATAATATTAATGCAAACGGGAACAAGAATATTTGTAATTTTTCATCTCATTGGCAGATAATTAGCAAAATAAGAAAAATGCACCTAAATTAATTTTTTATGAAATTATTCATGAAATAAACAATGATCTTATCTGATTATTGGAAATATTGGAATACATTTGCAACTATTTGGTCCTTTATTTAAGGACTTACTTTTTTTTAAAACTTACTTTGAAGTACCCAGAGGAAAATGATATTGCTCTATGATATTTCAAGAGATTTAAATGAAACTAAGAACTTTTTTTGATTTAGCTGATTTAAGCATCAGTGTTTCTCCTAAAATATAAAGATACTAATGTGATGATTCTTGTTCTAAAGCGAATGCTATAAAATTAGTTTTTATTGCTTGGCTTAGATGATTATAAATATGAGAAATGTTTGAGTTTTTGTTTAAATTTCTTTGCAGCCTAATTCATTTTGACAAATATGAACACAATTTGAGACATTTCTGGCATTTCTTCATAAATGCAAAATTACTGGGGTGTTTTTCTCAAGAGAAAAAAAATCTTAAAAGCTGGTTCTTATTTGATCTCATTGCAACTAGGAGACACAATTAAGACATTAAAGAGGTCTCATTTATGATTTAGCTTTCCTATGGGTACAGCTGTATCTTCCTTCCCCCTTCAATCTTTTGTCCACTCCATACAAATACAGGAAATCACCCATATTAGGGGTGGAAAATACAACTGACCAGCACAACAGAGAGAGAGAGACACCGCTTTTTATGACCATCATATACAGTTAACAAACACACCTGAAAAACTATTCTAGAATATGAAGAATATGATAAATACAAGCATTGCAGGAGAACCTTAAGCTGATTGGCCAGAAACTCCAGCCTCAGTGACATATCCGGTCACTCTTTCCGAGCTACTGACTTCAGTGAACTACACCAGCGCACTCTGTGTAATGTAAATAAAGAGAGGGAGAGAGAATAGGAGGAGGGAGGGTTTAAGCACTGCCATGTGACTATGTGGTGGTGACCTCCTGACAGTCGGTCATAACCGCAGAACGACTCTAAAGCCACAAAGTTCAGCACTTGGTGAATTCCAGGAGGTTTCAGCGACTCCTTGCCAAACTTGGACTTAAAGGAAGCGAAACCTCCTCTCCTTCTCAGGGTGAATGGTCATGTGCATGGGTTTATGCACATATTTGGGTCTTTTTTAGTAAATGTGGTAAGTGTACAGTTAAAGTTTCCTTTTTTTAACTCTAACATCTGCTGTTGTGTTATAAGCCTGTCAAGGTTTTGTTTTCCTACATACAATAGAAGGCAACAGGAGGGTGTTGTGCTTTTGTATAACTGGCCCTTTCTGGACAGGTGTGTAGTGGTTACCTGTTGTTACACGTGATACACAGCAAAATAAAGATTGTATGCATGCAAGTAAGTGTCTTTGTGTGGGTTTGAGAGAGTGAAAAATAATTTAACCAAAATGAGAATAGTTTCGGAAGACGTCTGAATTGCGGTACATTAGCATTATATAATAATATCTTGCCTTCAGTAACCTCCTCTGACTTAGTCATACAGAACAGGAAGTTGCCTGCAGTGATTCAGAAGTACCCACACACTGTCCTGTCAGAAAGCTGTGTCAGGAATATGAGTTCAGATCACATGCTGTTGTGCTTCCCATGGCAAACCAAAGGGTCAACGCCTCTGACCCTGTAAACCATGCTCCTGTGTCAATAGACTGTTTGTTCTTCTTCTGTAATTTCTTATTCAGTGGTGTTTGCAAACTCTTAACACAAAGTATTAAACATCAGTGTGTAACTTGTTTGTGCTACCGGCATAAATGATACCTCATTGTGTGGATTGCTGGGGAGAGGTATGTTATTACTTTTCCAAGCAACTGGAATTAAAACTTTTGCCTGGCAGATGAAAAAACTAAATGCATGAAAAAAACCCTATTAAATTACTTTGAATTGACAGGATGTAAGCCATATCAAGCAAACGTCATAAGCAGGCACCCAGCAACAACCCAGAACATCCTAGCAACACCCTAGCAATCAAACCACATAGCAATGTGCTAACAACCATTCAGAACACTTTAGCCACCACAAAGTAATGCTCTGAAACCACAAAGAGCATTGGACTGGAAAGCATTTGCATTTTCTTCATAAAACATAGGAATCTATTTCATGTTATACTTTGGTATGAAGACCCTTAAGTGAGATTGCATAATTTATGTCATTATGTGTGCAGCGTATGTTTGGTGGTGTGTGTATCAATCAAACACTTGCTCTGATGGTACCCTGCAGGATAAGTGAGTCACTTATGGCAGTGGAAGACTACAAGTCATTAAGGATGAGAGCTGTTGTGTGGGGATATGAGGACGTGTCAGTAGTATAGAGATGAGGTGAAAACAGGTTGGATATGATGCCACAGATGTGCAATGCACATAGCAAAACTTCTCGCATGAAAGGTACAGGAGTCAAAAACAGAAGTTGATTTGACAGGAAATTCACTACTGCATTTCAAGTTTCATTAAAGTTTCAGATATTACATACTGATGAATTTTGGAGTTATAATAGATTGTTTAAATATAAACTATGATCTTTAAACCAAGCTCTTATTAAGGCATCAACTTGCATAACTCTCTCTAGTTACAAATCTTAAGTATAACTAGAATTGTTCTAATTTTCCTAGTGTGATAATTCTGGGAAAGCCTGAGGCTTGTTTAGGACATTTACCCTGTTTAAAGCTTTCTTGAAAGTCAAAATGCTAAGTCAGTGGAAAATGAATAAAGTCATGAATTCCTGTGTTGCTTGATTTTTATCTTATCCTCTCATTATGGGGGCGTTTTAGAATTATCTCTCTCTCTCCTCTCTCTTTTCCTCTCTCTCACCCACCCCTTTCAGTGAGGAGGAAACCCAGAGTTCAGCTTCACGTCCCTTTTCAGACAGTTCCAGCAGTAAATCTCCTTACGTGAACAGCTCTGACCGTTACAGGGACAACAGATGTGGCCCCCCAGGCCCTCGGGTGCCTTTTGTGCCCCCTCCAAGCCCAGCCAGCCTTGCCTGGGCACATCGTACACGCAACCAACCAGCTAGCCTGGCCCTACGTAAACAAGAGGAAGAAGAGAACAAGAGGTGCAAAGCCCTATCAGACAGTTATGAACTCTCTACAGACCTACAAGACAAGAAGGTAAGGCATGCAAACAGTCATGATTCATTATGATCACATTCTTTTGAAGCAAATATAACTGATGAAGCTGTTGCTGTGCAGGTGGAGATGCTGGAGAAGAAATATGGAGGTTACTTCGTGAGTAGACGAGCAGCACGTACCATCCAGACAGCATTCCGTCAATATCGCATGAATAAGAACTTTGAGCGCCTGCGCAGCTCAGCTTCTGAGAGCCGCATGACACGGCGCATCATCCTTTCCAACATGCGACTGCAGTATTCGTTTGATGACCGACATCCTCAGCCTCCCACCCAGACTCACTACAGTCACAGTCCAGGAATGGGTCCTCCGCATTCTCCAACCTGCACCACAGAGCCAAGCTCCCCATCACAACCGGAATACACCCACCTAGAGGACTCCTTCTCAAAACAAGTTAGTACTCACTTTGACTGTATCAGGACTGTCCCCAACATTGGATGCTAATGTACAGGCTTCATAGCTAACTTAACCAACAATATTTTTTTTCAACTAGTTTCAACATAAAGACTGCTGGTCAAAGTTCTGCGTACCTGTCTGACCTGTTTTTTTTTCAGTGGGGTAGTGTCCTCACACCTCATGCGTATACCTTATGTGAACAGACTGTTTAAATGATCTTGTATTACAGTAAGATTTTCATGGCCAGATAATGCTATGGAAAGTGCCTATCCTATGGTTCCTTTACCCTTGGAAAAATTGTGCAGTACCTTTAATGGTACAACAACTTGTCACTGGGGCAGTACCCTTAAAGGTACAACTTTATTTACCCCTAAAAGGTTCACAGTAGTATTAAAAGGGTGCATACTACTACTCTAAGTTACTAATATGCACTGGTCAGGGGTATATAATGTACAGTTGTACCTATAAGGTTGTACCTATAAGGGTACTGCCCCAGTGACAAAGTGTAATCCTAAAATTAAAATTTTTGTACGGTTTGTCTGACGGTGTCTATTTCTTTGTACTCAAGGTTAAGTCCTTGGCCGACTCCATTGATGATGCCCTAACATGTCGACCACGCCGAGATGATTCCCAGGAAGGTATAGGGGATGGAAGTGGTGTTGTGGATGACTTTGGCGAGTGCATATGGAGCAGCAACAGCCACGCATCCTTACGAAGAGGTCTTGGAGACAGGGATCGAGGAGGTACAGGGGGCTTGAGCATGCACGAGGATAGCACAGCCACCTCCTACAGTGATGTCACGCTTTACATGGATGACGGACTACCTTCCTCACCGCTTTCTCTAGACCGGGCCCCTAGCAGCACAGACACTGAGTTCTGGGGGGGTGTTGGAAGTGGAGTAGGTGGTAGGGAAGATAGCCGTGACACAGAAGGAGGAGGAAGCAGCAATAGCCGCCGAAGCACACCTTGCACAGAGTGCCGTGATTACCGTTTACGGGGAGGGCACTTACCGTTACTTACAATAGAACCACCTAGCGACAGCTCAGTGGACATGAGTGACCGCTCAGAACGAGGCTCCCTTAGCAGACAACTAGTCTTTGAGCAGGACTCAGCGGTAGGGTCACCTCAAGGGACACTAAAGCACAACCCTAATGCTCGTTCAACATCCTCAACAGCTGCACAAGGTCAAACACGTCCAGCTATCCGATCGATACCGTCGCACATCCCACACCACATGGCTCACCATCATCACCATCACCACCACCATCATCATCACCAGTACCCCGACACCCCTTCGTCTTCCTCCTCTCCTCAACAGCCCCCAGCCACACCGCTCTCATCCTCCTCTTCAGCACCACTGCCTCCTGGTGGCTTGGAGCAGCAGTGCTGCTCGGATGGTGATAATGACTCACTGAACTCCACCACAAACTCTAATGAGACCATTAATTGCAGCTCAGGCTCCTCTTCAAGGGACAGTCTGCGGGAGCCCTTGCCCCCATTAGGGAAACAGACCTACCAGAGAGAAAGCCGGCACAGCTGGGACTCTCCTGCCTTTAACAACGATGTAGTTCAGAGAAGACAATATCGCATCGGACTCAACCTCTTCAACAAGTAAGAAAAAATTAAACAGTGCCTTTAAATATAACAATCCCACAATTTAACATAATAGAATGCCATGACTATGACTATGAAACTGAATGCATCTGATTGAAACCAGATTAAACTGTACTGATGTTTTTGGACTGCAGGAAGCCAGAAAAGGGTATTCAGTACCTAATTGAGAAGGGCTTTGTGTCAGACACACCAGTGGGCATCGCTCGCTTTATCCTGGAAAGAAAAGGCCTGAGTCGCCAGATGATTGGAGAGTTCCTTGGAAACAGACAGAAACAGTTCAACAAAGATGTACTGGAGTGAGTCCACACAATATATGCGCTAAAAAGAAGTGAAATGGTTATTTTTTTTTGTCTTTTAGACAATGACAAAAGGTTAAATAAATACATTTCAAAAAGGTTTGCTTTGAAAAAATGAAATTGTTAACAACTTCTTCAAGGTTTTAGAATTCTCAGTTAACTGATACTGAATAGATATGTAGGCATACTATTTATTTAAAGGGGTCATATGATCCTATTTCAAGTTTTCCTTTCTCTTTGGAGTGTTACAAGCTGTTCGTGAATAGATAAGATCCCTAAAGTTGCAAAGACTAAAGTCTCGAACCCAACGAGATATTCTTTATAAAAGTTAAGACTGGTCCACACCTTCCTAAAATGCCTCATTTAAACATACACCCACATGTCTACGTCACAAACTGCCGCCCAAATGTTCACGCAAAGAAAATTACAATAACTTAATTGTTGCTGCCACCGCCATGTTGTGAAGGCGCTGTGTGGTTTGTTGCGAAAGCGAAAATACTTTGTTTGACCTTCCAAAAGAGGACACGACTAGAAATCAGTGGTTAAGTTGTATTTACAACACTGTTCCAGAACACTTCAACCGAAATATTCAGATGTGTGCAGCGCATTTTATGGAGGACTGTTTTCTGATCCTGGTAGAGTAGACTACAATGCCAGCTGTTCTTACTCACAGACTGTAAGTACGTTTTCATATTTAAAGAATTTGCCACTGATGATTGAAACGCGAGTTTTGAGCAGTGTAGAGAAGGGCTTGTTGTTTGTAATTTCTCCGATCACAAATGCAGACATGGTTTTATGTTTATGTGGCACAATGCAACGCAACACGTAAAAAGACAGTATAAGTCATTATAATCCATAATTATGTCCCCACTGATGCAACAAATGCTCGTGCTGGGGCTGTTGGATGCCGATTTTGGAAAGTTTTTGCTGGGCATTTAAAAAAATCTGAAATTCACTTTTGCGCCATATTTGTTTTAAAGTTAATCTTGTTTGCATTCTGTATTGTTCATGTCTGATACCACGCACCAGTGTCACGTGTTCATGAGGATTAGGCTAATCATCCCATATAGAAAACATCAGAAGTAAAATTAATCATGTTTATAAAGATAAACATGGGTTTATTATAGCCCACTTACTATTTACATTTCAGAGATCATTACAAATAAATTATTAAATGCTAAAACTAAATAAATTTAAATGAACAAACTTGGCGTTGCATTTGCAACCATGTGAAAACAGGGGGTGCTGCAGCCCCTTCAGCACACATACTGCCCGCGTCCCTGTCTTCGGAACACAATTTAAGATATTTTGGATGAAATCTGAGGGCTCTCTGACCCTCCCATAGACAGCAAGGTAACTACCACGTTCAAGGTCCAGAAAAGTACCAAGATGATCGACAAAGTAGTCCGTGTGACATCAGGGGTTCAACTGTAAAGTTACTTTTTTGCGCAAAGAAAACAAAAATAACGACTTTATTCCACATTTTCGTCTCTACTGCGTCACTTGTGGATGCACGTTCACGACAGTATCAATGACAGAATTGTCATTTTTGGGTGAACTAACCCTTTAAAATATAAAGGCATTAAAATAAAAAAATTACAATTATTGATGTACATGCACTACATTTTAATTTTAATCAATACATTTTAATCTTTTTGCAAAAATTAAATATTTAGCTTCTTAATTTTAGCTTTGATTGACATTTACCTAATAATGAAAATTTTGTTCCATGCATGTTTTAATTTTTTAGATCAAACAATTATTGTCAGATCCCTTTGGGGTTGCGGAGCCCAAAGGCCCTTGCAATGGAGCAATACAATATTCCGTGCAATACTACATCAAACAATTCACAGAAAATAAAATAAAGACAGTCATATTTAGCTTTTTCTTGATCCACAAACAAATTGATGCATGTTTTGGCATGAGAATGTATAGATGTGTAACTTTTTCTTCTGCTTTTTTCTCAGTTGTGTTGTGGATGAAATGGACTTTTCTGGAATGGATCTTGATGATGCTCTGAGGAAATTTCAAGCTCAGATAAAAGTCCAAGGAGAAGCCCAAAAAGTGGAAAGACTTATTGAGGCTTTCAGGTATATGAATGTGCTTGTAGTTAAGAGCACTTAGTACTTCACATTTATTAAATTGCACCATGAGAGGCTGGGATGGTTACAGTGATTTTAACTTTATTAAGGGGCCGTGTTAAAAGAAAATTCTTATTGATGTGTGGTCAGAGTTGTACATTTATCAGCTATTTTACAGTGGCATCACACATGGCTCATCCCATCAGATTTCAGATCTGGAACAATGTGTTTATTAAACATGTTTTATCTATCCTTCAATATTTGCACTCAAATGCTATTTCTCTCTAAATCTGTCTTGTAGCCAGAGGTACTGTGTTTGTAATCCAGCACTGATAAGACAGTTCCAGAATCCAGACACCATCTTCATCCTAGCTTTTGCCATCATCCTCCTCAACACAGACATGTACAGCCCCAATATCAAAGTGGAGAGGAAGATGAAGCTGGACGATTTCATCAAAAACTTGAGAGGTGGTGTTCAAATCTCTATCTCAAACTTCACACACTGACACTTACATAAGTGGGCAACCACAAACACAGTCTCAATCTGCTCTTAAATGTTGCACATAACTGTCAAGGATTTTGCAAGTACACTAAAGATGTATGCATGTCATTTTTTCTCTCTCTTTCTCAGGGGTGGATAATGGTCAGGACATCCCACGTGACTTACTGGTTGGAATCTACCAGCGCATTCAGAAGTGGGAACTGAGGACCAATGATGACCATGTTTCTCAGGTCCAGGCCGTGGAGAGAGTCATAGTGGGCAAGAAACCTGTGAGTTCTACTGAGTCATTTTTGAATGTATGAATCTTTTTGGATTAGAATCTTTGTGACCTAATTTGTTACTTTGAAGTGTTCTGTCAGTGTGAAATCATACTTTTTGACCTGCTTGATTAACTGCTTGTAATATGATTCCAAAGTAAATGTGCACATCTGCTCTGTGTGTAGGTTCTGTCTCTGCCCCACCGCAGACTAGTGTGCTGCTGTCAGCTCTATGAAGTCCCGGACCCCAACCGTCCTCAAAGGTCTGGAGTTCACCAGAGAGAGGTCTTCCTCTTCAACGATCTGCTTGTGGTAATGTCAATAACACATATCAATTATCCATGCATACAAAATGAATTTTAGCAACATCTCTTCAGTATGCATGTGTATTGTAAAGTTAATACATATTCAAATCCTTAGTAGTTATTTTTCTTCATTATTACATGGCAAGGTTACAAAGATCTTCCAGAAGAAGAAAACCTCCGTAACGTACAGTTTCAGACAGTCCTTCCCTCTGGTGGAGATGCAGGTTCACATGTTCCAGAACTCCTGTAAGATTTCAAGTTGGTTATTTTTAGTTTTTCTTTGTTTGGATTAGTCTATCATGCTCACCAAGATTGCATTTATTTGCTCAAACATACAGTAAATATACAGTAGAAACAGAAATATTTTAAAATTTAAAACCACTGTTTTCCATGATCATTGGCACTGAAGTTATAATAATTAAGCTTTTTGAGTAAATTGTAACTTATACCTGGGTAGTTTTTTTATACACTACTGTTCAAAAGTCTGGGTCTGTAATTTTAATTAAATTAATACTTAATAGGAATGCGTTAAATTGATCAAAAGTGTCATTTAGTAAAGGCATATATAATGTTACAAAATTTTTCAATTTCAAATAAATGCTGTTCTTTTGAACTTTTTATTCATCAAAGAATCCTGAAAGAATTTAGCATGGTTTTCACTGAAATATAAAGAAGCACAACTGTTTTTAACTGTGGCGATAGTACGAAATATTTCCTAATCAGCATATTAAAATTATTTCTAAAGGATCATGTGACGCTGAAGACTGGGGTAATGATGCTGAAAATTCAGCTTTGCATCACAGGAATAAATTACAGTTTAAAATATATTATAGAAAACCTAGAAATATCAGGGAATTTTAATTTTTATTTATAAAAATGAAAAAGTCTTGGAAATTTCTTTAGTGAATATAAATTGTATATTCTAAAACATTCAAAAAAAATGGTATGCTCTAAAACATCATTTCAAACTATTAACTCAAGCCTATAGTACAAAAAATATATTTAAAAAAAATGGAATATGACATTGCTATTTAGAAACCCTGAATAAACAATGTTTTTCTCTCTCTCCCCCCAGACTATCCTCATGGTGTCAGACTAACTTCAGCGATCCCGGGTGGTGAGCATAAAGTTTTGATTGTGTTCATGGCCCCTAGTCAACAGGACCGCACACGCATTGTCACTGATCTGAGGGAGAGCATTGCTGAGGTCCAGGACATGGAGAAATACAGAGTGGGATGTGAGTACAGCACCCTCTGCTGCTCTCAAAAATCTATCTAAAAATTCTAGCCCTCTACTGGTGGTTTGCTACAACATTACCATTATAGATTTACAATGACCCTATCTGGTCAACCCAATGACTCATAGAAAACACATGATAAACCAGATAAACATAGCACAGTGTAAAATTGCTTTTAGGATGTGTACAGACAAATTACCTGATGCTGGAAATGTTTTGGACAAGGTGTTGCCCCATTTACCATCCACTGATGTTTCTTTTTTGTCCACCTGCAGCTGAGTTGGAGAAGCAGAAGGGAGTAATGCGGCCCAGCCTGCTCACCAACAGCATTATGACAGGAGGAGTGGGTGGGGTCAAGAATGAAGTGGTGAATGGCACTATGGGAGGGCCTAGTCTGGATGACAACTATTCGCCAGGAGAGGGCCTCAAACGTACTGCTCTCAGCTCCTCACTGAGGGACCTGTCTGAATCAGGTGAGGCAGTGCTGTGGTGGTGCTGAGGTGCTGTTAATGGCAACCAATTTACTTATGATAACTGAATACCACTACATTAGGGGCAATTATGCAATTGTGAAAAAGAAACTATATATATATATATTAAAGAAAAAATCACATACTGGGTTTATTTTAAGCAAAATTTAAATTTTTGGGTGAGATTTTGGGGTTTCAAAAATATTCTCAACATTTGCAGACGCCAACAAGAAAGTGCGATTCTATTAACACTGACTGCCATTACACTCACTCACACACATACACGCAATACAGTTGTGACTGACATCTGCTAACTGGGTAACAGGGAAACGTGGGCGCAGAAACAGCGTTGGTTCCCTTGACAGTACAATGGAAGTAAGTCTGAGTGAAGCAGAGGTCTGTATCTTTAGCTTTAGTCCCCAATCCTGAAACACATGCATGTCTGCCTGGAATTCCCACACAAAACACGGTGCCATCTTGCATGTGTCCTAACCATAGACACAGAGCCATGTGTGTGCATCTTGTGTGACCATGTGTGGCCTGTGGAATGTTAATGTACACATGACCGAGGCGATGAATCAATAATCAGTCATCGAGACTGCATGTGTAGATCTGCAGTCATTCGGGACATAAGGACTGGAAGACATCTCATTGACCCAGAATTAAAGCATGATAAAATGTCAAAAAATGGAAGGCCTTTATTATGTCTTTATCATCTTATGGTTTTGTTGTGCATTTTATTGCTTTGAATGTGGTTTGTGCATATGTTTGCAGTGCTATGCATGGACTAGTGAGTGTGTGATATCAGTTCAGTTGATTTTTATGTTGAAACCTACTTTATATTAGGTGTCCTTCATAAATCTAAACCAGTATGAAATCAAAATAGACCTTTTTTACTCTTTTAATACACACTTTTTTTATCTTATTTTAATATTCTGTTTTACTTGTCTGATTACAGAAGTAGAACGGGTTACAATGCGGTTTCATTTTGACTTTAATGGCAACTACACAGATGAGTAATTTCCTGTTAGCACAGGTTTTGACCATTACACAAAATAGAAATTAAATCCCACTTGAAGTTACAAATAAATAAACACTGGCATTATTGGCATTTGGGACGCATAATAGATGGTTGGGTGCATGTGTTTGTGTTATGATGTTCTGAATTATGATGCAGACAGAATGTTGTTTCATTACCCTAATCAACTCACCCCTGTTTTTTCTCCCCACCCACTGAAACAACCATTCTCTCTGTATCCTTTTACTATATTATTCTTCTCTTTCTTGTTTATTGCCTACATTTCTTTCCTGCTCCTCTTTGCACACCCTCACTTTTCTCCCGAACCCTCGTTTTTGGCTCTGCCGTCCTCCTCTCTTTCCTCCTTTCCCCCAACTCTCTTTGTCTTAGGGTTCCATCATTAGCAGTCCGCGGCCTCACCAGCATTACCCAGTAGCCACTGTGCTCCCAGGATGCTATGGAACAGAAGACTTCCGGCCTCACCGCCCCATCCTGAGCCCCGGAGTGGGGGTGGGGGGTGGGCCGGGGCAGCAACACACACCTGTGGTGACTGGCGCTGGGCCGGTCTCCAGCAGCACCGAGAGAGGAACGACTGGAATGGGGACTGGGAGCAACAGCAACAACACTGGATCCTTCCTGGGCTCCCTGTTTGGGGGCAAGCGATCCAAAACACCGGGTCCTATTATCCCCCCAGGGCCACCCTACCCCGCCCCTGTGCCCCCACCGACTACAGGAGGGCCACCACCTCTGTCCCCGTCTTCGCTATGCCCGGGAGAGGGTGGGGGGCCTTCCAAGATCCAGGCCCTGCACGCCCAGTACTGCCACACTACCAGCAACAGTGTCAGTGGGCAGCCTCCGCCCCCGTACTACCACCACCATCGCTTCCATATGCAGACCGTACCCTCGTCTGGGCAGCAGGGCCTCCATACTCTTCAGCGGGTCACCTTGCCTCGACGGCCGCACCCCAACCCCTCCGTGCACTCCCCATACCAGCCGATCTCCCAGCATACTTTGCAGGGTTGCTACGGGACCATGGGCAACATGGGTTCCGGCCTCCCTCCCCCCCTTTCTCCTCACTCCCCACTCTCCCCTCATCCGCAGTTTGCGCTGTTCCACACGCAGCCCACACACTCGGCCAGAGGGGGCGGCATCAGCAAGCCCCCTCTTACACTGTCACACTCGCAGCCGCACCTGCACGCACACTCCCATCCCGCGCATGTGCACACGCCGCACCCGGCCTCCCACCCCGTGCACCAACCTCACTTCGTCTTCGCCAGCCCTCCTCCTCCGCCCTTCCCTGCTCCCACTCAGCCGCCTCCAGTCTCCGCATCCAGCACTGTCCACCACGTGCCTCCAGCCGCCCAGTATCTGCCCCA
>NW_015506647.1:222545-224365 GCF_001515645.1 Sinocyclocheilus grahami | reverse complement strand
CTCATCGGTCTGAAAAGCGAGGTGTGCTGTGATTGGCCAGCTATCCAGTGTGTTGTGATTGGCTGAATACCTCAAGCGTGTGACGGAAATGTTATGCCCCTTTCCAGTGTTGCCAAGTTGGGCTACTTTAACACTGTTGCCGCGGGTTGAAGCAACTCCAATAACATGATATTTATCCCCTGGAATGCGAATTTTAGCAGGGGAACCCCGCCAAAAAACGTGTATTTTACCCCTTGGAATGCGATTTGTACCCCCTCGAAACGCGATTGGGCTAGTTTTGAGTAGCGATTGGGCGGGCTTTCTTGTGAAAACCTGGAAACCCTGCCCCTTACCATACTGTGATGCCGCGTCCCGGAGCGACGAGACAAAAACATTAAAACCCATTATAAACGAGGCATTTGTTGCATCCAGTGGGGACATAATTACAGATTATAATGACTTATACTGTCTTTTTACGCGTTGCGTTGCATCGCGCCGCGTAAACATAAAACCATGTCTGCATTTGTGATCGGAGAAACGACAAACAACAAGTGCTACTCTACACTGCTCAAAACTCATGTTTGAATCGTCAGTGGCAAATCGTTTAAATATGAAAACTTACTTACAGTCTGTGAGTCAGAACAACCGGCATTGTAGTCTACTCTACCAGGAAACAGTCCTCCATAAAATGTGCTGCACACATCTGAATATTTGGGTTGAACTGTTCTGGAACAGTGTTGTAAATACAACTTAACCACTGATTTCTAGTTGTGCCCTTTTTTGGAAGGCCAAACACAGCCTCACACACAGCGGGCTAGAGTGAGGAATGGCCGGCGGGCTTGAGAACGGCGCGGATGGCAGATTCGTAGAAGAAGCGGCCGGCGGGCTTGCGGCAACCAGGGCCATCCTTAGCTGACGCGGGGCCCGGTGCGAGGTAGGAAGCAGGGCCCCCCTCTGTCCGTTCGCGATCGCTTTCCGGGGGGGGTCTCCTCGGTCCGTTCGCCGCGGGGCCCCCTCAAAACATGGGGCCCAGTGCGATCGCACCAGTTGCATCGGCCAAAGGACGGCCCAACACGTGACGACCCCGGGCTGGACTCCGCTTCGTCCACAGTGAAAGCCAATCCGGCAATCCACAGCACGAAGTTGATGTATTTCCTCAGCGACCAGCACAGATCAGCTCCAGGCATGACGAAGCGGATATCGTCCTCTTTTGGAAGACCAAACAAAGTAGTTTCGCTTTCACGATGAAACACACAGCGCATTCACGACATGGTGGCGGCGGCAACAAAAATACTACAGCGAGAATCAAAGCTAGGCCTTCTTTCTTTGCGTGAACATTTGGGTGGTGTTATGCAAATCTTCCCACATCTTGACGTAGATGTGGGGGTGTGTTAGAACGAGCTGTTTTAGGTGGGCGTGGTTGACTCTTAACTTTTATAAAGAATATCTCTTTGGATGTGAGACTTTAGTCTTTGCAACTTTACAGATCTTCTTAATGCACCAAGAGATTGTAACGCTTCAAAGAGAAAGGAAAAATTGAAATCGCATCATATGACCCCTTTAAGTAAGGCCCTAGTGTAAGTACTGCTTGAAGTTTTTGTTTGTGTGGATGCATAATATGATCTCAAGTGCTGTTATATATTTCTGGACTGGGCTTAATGCAGATGCTCAGTATTATTTGTCTTGATGTGATGCTCAGTTATTGTGTGCAAGATATTTATGTTCTTTTGCTACCCTTTCAAAACGCCATCTCTTTCTATGTGCTCCTGAATGTGCTAATTACATATGATCAGCATTCCACACTAAATAATAGCACAGTATAAGTGAAAATGGGGATCCAG
>NW_015506647.1:221537-222535 GCF_001515645.1 Sinocyclocheilus grahami | reverse complement strand
AAGAAGACAATAAGTTAATTTCATAATTTGATCCATAACAAGCTATTTGATCCATAACAAGCTAGTGAAAATGATTTTTTTATGTTAATTTTATGTTCGATTTAAAGCATTGTGTCTAAAATCTAAACATTCTCTCATGGCAACATTGTTTTTATTTTATATTTTTACTTCTTTTTTTTAACTAGTTGGTGACCATTATCATTCATATCTAAACTCTTAGCACATTTCTAGTGAAGTTCCAGTAAAGTGTCAAGGCCCAGAATGTGAAAACAAAAGGCACTTTATAGACTAATGTGTTTTCTGAACTACATTAAATATCTCTATTAAACAAAAACATTTTCCAGCTGAAGTATGTTTATCTATATGAGGGCTAGTGAGACACATATGAAGGAAACATTCCACAAAAGATTGCTGCCTCTCTATTTCTCATAAAACTTCACATCTGAAATGCCTGTATTATGCAGTTTCCATTGGGTGCTTGCATTAATACTGCCAATCATACTTAAGGTGTTTTTGATTATATTTTACGCTGTTATATGAATGTTTGCTATGAATTTCAATTCTAATGAATATAACTATTCTTCTTTTATGTTATAAAAACTACAGATGTTATAAATTTGACAAAATATGAGAGATATTTGTAAATAGGAAAAGTTTTCTCATGCTTTGACATTCTACAGTGAAGTGTCAAGGATGTGTTTTATTGTTATTGATGATTTTTATGGACAAACACACTTGTCTTTATAAGTATTTTTTTTAACAGAAGTTGTGTACCAGTTATGATGTTTTTGATTCAGCTTTGTGTGCATCTGATTTTTGGTTTGAGCTACAAGACTGCCTATTTTTACATGTTAAAAACATAACACCATGCTTCAGTTTTCAATAGGCTACCCTACCTCTTTTTTTCCCTCTGTATGAATAATGGAGGAGAGGAGGAATATGGCAGAACCAGCATAATTATCACATTAATACAAGGATTTCAGTTTACCTGTATGAGA
>NW_015506647.1:218137-221527 GCF_001515645.1 Sinocyclocheilus grahami | reverse complement strand
GCTGAGGTGCTGTTAATGGCAACCAATTTACTTATGATAACTGAAAACCACTACATTAGGGGCAATTATGCAATTGTGAAAAAGAAACTATATATATATATATATTAAAGAAAAAATCACATACTGGGTTTATTTTAAGCAAAATTTAAATTTTTGGGTGAGATTTTGGGGTTTCAAAAATATTCTCAACATTTGCAGACGCCGACAAGAAAGTGCGATTCTATTAACACTGACTGCCATTACACTCACTCACACACATACACGCAATACAGTTGTGACTGACATCTGCTAACTGGGTAACAGGGAAACGTGGGCGCAGAAACAGCGTTGGTTCCCTTGACAGTACAATGGAAGTAAGTCTGAGTGAAGCAGAGGTCTGTATCTTTAGCTTTAGTCCCCAATCCTGAAACACATGCATGTCTGCCTGGAATTCCCACACAAAACACGGTGCCATCTTGCATGTGTCCTAACCATAGACACAGAGCCATGTGTGTGCATCTTGTGTGACCATGTGTGGCCTGTGGAATGTTAATGTACACATGACCGAGGCGATGAATCAATAATCAGTCATCGAGACTGCATGTGAAGATCTGCAGTCATTCGGGACATAAGGACTGGAAGACATCTCATTGACCCAGAATTAAAGCATGATAAAATGTCAAAAAATGGAAGGCCTTTATTATGTCTTTATCATCTTATGGTTTTGTTGTGCATTTTATTGCTTTGAATGTGGTTTGTGCATATGTTTGCAGTGCTATGCATGGACTAGTGAGTGTGTGAGACTTTAGTCTTTGCAACTTTACAGATCTTCTTAATGCACCAAGAGATTGTAACGCTTCAAAGAGAAAGGAAAAATTGAAATCGCATCATATGACCCCTTTAAGTAAGGCCCTAGTGTAAGTACTGCTTGAAGTTTTTGTTTGTGTGGATGCATAATATGATCTCAAGTGCTGTTATATATTTCTGGACTGGGCTTAATGCAGATGCTCAGTATTATTTGTCTTGATGTGATGCTCAGTTATTGTGTGCAAGATATTTATGTTCTTTTGCTACCCTTTCAAAACGCCATCTCTTTCTATGTGCTCCTGAATGTGCTAATTACATATGATCAGCATTCCACACTAAATAATAGCACAGTATAAGTGAAAATGGGGATCCAGTTACATATGGTTACATACACACAGCAAGATACCGATGAGAGAGAATATAAAGATTAGAAAATCATAACTTTGCATTTACTTTATTTAATGATTCCCATAATCTTTTTGATTAACTGTCCATCTTCCCGCTGTGAATTTTATTGCATGAGTATGTCTGTATTTACTGAGCTCTGTAACAAACTGTACATAGACTGTCGTAGTATGATTTAATATTGGCAGTGGAATGGGAAGTGTCAAAGGTGTATGTATGAGTGTGTGGGGGGGGGGCATTAAGTGTAGATGATGATGATTGCATATTTATTTTGATCCAAGAAAATTAATTTTATCTGTAAACTTGTACAAGTGTGTATGTCAAAGCAGATTGAAGTGTAATTTTGAAAAAAAGGTATATGAAGTCATCTTATTTGTGTACAGATAATATATGAAATTAAGCAAATTCAGAGAGATGTGAATATTTATTGCCTAATATGAGTAAAAATACATAATGTGTCTTGACACAACTCATTGTTCTGTTTGTCTTATTTCAGGTATTTTGATTAAGATCATATAAATATAATTTTTTTAATGTATAAATCTATCATTTTAAACTACAGTACATAATCTTTAAGGGGAATAATTAACCCCAAAATTAAAATTAATTTACTCACCCATATGTTTCTCCATATCTGTATGACTTTCTTATGTGGAACACAAAACAGATTTCGAGGAAACGACAGCCTCAATCACCATTCACTTTCATTGCATCTTTTTCCAAAATGAAAGTAAATGGTGACAACATGAGTTGAGTAAACGATGAGAGATTTTCATATCTGGGTTAACTATCCCTGTAAGAGTTGATACATATATTAATTCTGACTCACCATCAAAATCCCTGGACCAGCAAGGGAGTTTATTTAAGCTCTTGAACTGGTCAAGAAGTATTGCTCACTCAAATCATTGTGTAATGAGAAAATAGCTTTGCCGAACAAAGCAACTCAGTGTTCTATTGAACATTCAATTGTTCTGTTGTTTAATGATGTTTATGTATTTTATTTATTTATTATTATTATTTTAATTATATTTTTATATATTGTTTTAACTTGGAGATGGTTAGATGGTCTATTTCTCTACATATATATCAAAACGGTATAGTACATTTTATCTTGTTTGCAAAACCTAATTACTATTCATATTTTAAACAATTTAATGTAAAATTTTATTATATTTACATATGGATATATATTAAAACTTTATATGTTTAAAACTATGCTTAAAATTAAATAATACATTAATGACCATGAAAGTAATGATTGTTTATATAAACAGAAATAACACACTGCCTAATTGATAGAAAAAGGAGTGAAATTCCAAGCTTAATTTGATCTGATCTGATCCAACCCAATGTATTCGTTGAAATTAATCATTAAAGACTTAAAGGGTTAGTTCACCCAAAAATGAAAATTCTGTCATTAATTACTCACCCTCATGTCGTTCCAAGGCGTTCCGACAGAAGGCGTATGACGTATGCGCAGCGCGCGCGCCTCTTGAGATATGCTAGTCTCATGAGTTTGTTTATAGGAGCAAAGGAAGCAAAGTTTCCTTACTTTAGCAAAGGAAAACCAGTCTCCTCTTGGCTTATATCGAAATCCTCCGACATTTTTCTTTGCATATCTTCGGTTTGTACTTTTAATTCGTGACCGGCGTTTTGTTTTGTTGTCTCTCCGCATTCGTCACTAATCACCCAACGCCGACGTGCTACGTCATCCGCCGGCACTGCTTCAGTGTATGACAGTCAGCAGAAGTGAGAGAAAAGTGTTTATTAGGTTTGAAATATGGACATTTTTCTTTAAAAAACGCATGAATTCACTACAGAAGGCCTTTATTCACCCCCCGGAGCCGTGTGAAGAACGTTTTATTATGAATGCGTACGCTTTATTTGACGACTTGTGGACTGTTCGGCTGCAACACCCGCTGACTGCAATGATAGAGCTTGGAATAGCAAGGACAATTTTTTATATAGCTCCGACTGGATTCGTCTAAAAGAAGAAAGTCATATACACCCAGGATGCTTCGAGGGTGAGTAAAACACAAGCCAATTTTCATTTTTGGGTGAACTAACCCTTTAAGGTTTAAAAAACGCCTCTCTGAAACATGTCGATTTTTACAAAGCTCATCGATCTGCGAGGTGTGCTCTGATTGGCCAGCTATTCAGTGCGTTGTGATTGGCTGAATACTTCAAGCGTGTGACGGA
>NW_015506647.1:204377-214157 GCF_001515645.1 Sinocyclocheilus grahami | reverse complement strand
ACCCGCTGACTGCAATGATAGAGCTTGGAATAGCAAGGACAATTTTTTATATAGCTCCGACTGGATTCGTCTAAAAGAAGAAAGTCATATACACCCAGGATGCTTCGAGGGTGAGTAAAACACAAGCCAATTTTCATTTTTGGGTGAACTAACCCTTTAAGGTTTAAAAAACGCCTCTCTGAAACACGTCGATTTTTACAAAGCTCATCGATCTGCGAGGTGTGCTCTGATTGGCCAGCTATTCAGTGCGTTGTGATTGGCTGAATACCTCAAGCGTGTGACGGAAATGTTATGCCCCTTACCATACTGTGATGCCCTGTCCGGCCGGACCGAAGAGACAAAAACATTAAAACCCATTATAAATGAGGCATTTGTTGCATCCAGTGGGGACATAATTACGACAAATACAACAAATTACCAAAATTATCCATCAAATGACTTACTGCCCATATACCTTTTTCCATCCAAGTACCTAAAAACAATGATTTCCTATTACTCAGAATATATCTGTTGTTCCACAAAGGTGTATTATGTGGTGTAAAGTTGTGTTTAAACATTAGGTTCCAGTACAGAAGAACTTGCAGGTGGAAATCAGATCATTTTACAGGTAATTTGTATAAATCATAGTCACAACGCAATAGAAACTCAATTTCACCCATCTTTTGAAAAATTGCATTCGGGATGCTAAACCAAAAAGAATCTTTGTGACAAACAAAGGACTTCAACCATTTCAGTTTTAGTACACCCATTCATCACAGAAAAATCTATAACATTCATGCCACCATCTTCAATACTCTTAATCACGTCAGCTTTTCTAATGCAATGGCATTTATCCTTCCAAATAAAATTGAAATTTATCTTATTAATTTGATCATGTTATCTGAAATTTCTAATGAAAAGGCAGGGTAAATAGCTCTTGATGTACTCTCCATCTTGGATAGTAAAACCCTATCAAATATTGTTATATCCATTTGTAACCAGGAATTCAATATTGCTTTACATTTATCAATATTTCTAAGAATGTTTTCTTTTTCCCTTACTGCTTTGTGTCTGGTGACCGTGATGCCCAAATATTTGACTTCTGTTTTAACCTGTATATTCTTAATTAAGCGAGCCGGTTGATTCTACAAAGCAAGAATTTCACATTTATTACTGTTCAATGTAACACCTGATGCTTTTGAGAATTTACTGATTGAATCTATCGCTGTAGAGATCTGCCTTTCATCTTTTAGAAATAGAGTTGTATCGTCTGCAAACTGACTTATTATGATGTGCTTTCCCATGATGTTAAAGCCATCAGATTTATTCATTCTAATCATGATAGACAGTAGTTCAGCAACCAATATAAATAATAAAGGCGAGCTGTTGCAGCCCTGTTTAATGCCCCTCTTGGCTGTAAATCATGAACATGTGCCATGTTCCAAAGAAACACAGCTGTTGATATCCTTGTAAAGTAGACTAATTAAATTTGTGAATTTCTGTCCAAAACCAAAATGATTTAAAGTTTCTAAAATAAAGGGATGTTCTAACGAATCGAAAGCTATAGAAATCTAAAAATAGCCTACAATGAAACCCTGATCTACAAATGTATGACTGTAATCAATAAAATCTAGTACCAATCGTATGTTATTATGAATAGATCTTCCAGCAAGGAAGCCAGATTGGGTTTCATTTATTATCTGGGGCAGGCCTTTTTTCGTTCTAGCTGCAATAATTCCCGATAATAATTTATAATCGGTGTTAAGAAGCGTGATGGGTCTTAAATTATCTAACAATCTTTTGTCTTTGCCATGTTTAGGAATAAGTATTATTAGGTCTTGCTTCATGGTTGTCATTAATTCGTTCTTTGCAATGCATTCTTGAATTGCCTTAAATAACAAACGTCTTATATCTTTCCAAAAGAATCTATAAAATTCGGCTGTGAGCCCGTCGGTACCCGGGGATTTATTCAATGATAATCCCAAGCTCACATCATCCAGTTCTTCATTTCTTAAATCTGACTCACAAAGTTCTTTCAATTAATCATCAATCTTGGGTATGAAGTCTTTAATACTATTTAGAAAATTTGAGGAATCTAGTTGGGAATATGCAGAAGTGTAGAGATTATTATAAAATGTGAAAACTGTCTTCTCAATAGTTTTATTATCCTTACATTTTCCTGTCTTCTCTTCTCTAAATTACTGAAGTACGAGGTACTTCAAAATTACTTTTCTCCTTGCTTTAGTCCAAGGGTGGGCAAACTTGGCCCTTCCAGGTCACTTTCCTTCAGAGTTTAGCTCCAACTCTAATCAAACACACCTGAACCAGCTAATCATCGTCTTCAAGACTACTAGAAAGCTACAGGCAGGTGAGTTTTATCAGGGTTGGATCAAATCTCTGCAGGAAAGTGGCCTGGAAGGGCCAAGTTCGCCCATCACTGCTCTAGTCTATCCACTTTCTCATCTCACAAACGCTCTTCGAGCTCTTTTGCAATACATAGGCCTATCGTCTAATTTGGACTGCAATATCAATAGTTTGTTTTTATATTCACTGTTTGATTGTGCCTTATCACAGGAACAGGTTACATTCTTCTCTTCTTTTTTCCAAGGCAATCTCCTTACTAAACTTACTAAAAGTTATGGCACTTTCTCTAATTCTATATTTTACAAATTCCCATTTACTGCAAAGACTATTTATAGTCTCATTATTTTCAATTTCAGTTATTATTTCTTTTATCTTTGTATTTACAGATTTACAGGTGTTATTAGGTTTAAGTGAAGTGACATGTGGCTAAGTATGGTTACCCATACTCTGCATTTAACCCATCCTAAGTGCACACACACACACACACACACACACCCACCCGGAGCAGCCATTTATTATGCTGCGGCACCCGGGGAGCATTTGGGGGTTCGGTGGCTTGCTCAAGGGCACCTCAGTCGTGGTATTGAAGGTGGGAGAGAGTGAAGAGAAGTGGGAGAGAGTACATTCACTCCCCCCACCAACAATTCCTGCCGGACCTGAGACTCGAACTCGAGACTTTAAACTTCTCCAAATATCTATCAGGTGATTTTTATTAATAAATTCCGAGAAGGTTGTATGTTGTATGGTTAAAGTGGTAGCTGTCTGTGGTATCCTTACTGCAATAGTTGTTGGAGTGCAATTCACATAATGGCCACAAGGACTATGTTATTATATTATATGGGCTGTTTTCTGTTAGAGGTTACTCTTCCGAGTGAGGGCTAAACCGGTACATTCTGTCGCCACTCTTTGAGATTAAAAAGTTCCGTTTTTGGGGATACATGTCTTTTGTGTTTAATTGGCACGACACTACACTGTCAAATTTAGTGGGCCGTCTTCCCATTCGTCAAGTGTCATATTCCAGTCACCTCCCATTGGTTGTATGTTGTATGGTTAAAGTGGTAGCTGTCTGTGGTATCCTTACTGCAATAGTTGTTGGAGTGCAATTCACATAATGGCCACAAGGACTATGTTATTATATTATATGGGCTGTTTTCTGTTAGAGGTTACTCTTCCGAGTGAGGGCTAAACCGGTACATTCTGTCGCCACTCTTTGAGATTAAAAAGTTCGGTTTTTGGGGATACATGTCTTTTGTGTTTAATTGGCACGACACTACACTGTCTAATTTAGTGCGCCGTCTTCCCATTCGTCAAGTGTCATATTCCAGTCACCTCCCATTAGAATAAAGTCTGTAGGACAAACTGTTTTGAGCTCTGATAAAGTGTTTGTAATTTCTTCAAGCATTTGTTTATTGAACTGATAAATGACTATCCCTTTAAATGCGTTGTTTTGATGTGTCGCCGCTAGTCGTCGCTACCCGTTTTGACCTCTTCTGCGCAAATTTTACTCACTGGAACTACTTCGCCAAGAAAGAGGTGAAATATCACTCCGCGTCACGTCCGCTCGTCTACCTGCATCACTTGTACAACTACTCACAATTCGACATAACATGATATATAGACCATTTTTAACATACACTTGAAACCAATACCCATTTACTGTTATATCCAGTACGACAATTTACCTCATTCGGTGTTAAATCGGACGAGTCCAGGGACTAGTTTACATGTAATGAGACGACGTAGTGAATGAATGGCATGTGTAATATAAGGTATTTCACTGTTTTATAAGGCGCACATTTGATTAGCCTGTTTATGTATTCCAGACAAAGCCTAATGGACAATATTTCACTCCCTCCCCCATTTTGTCTGGTTTGAGACTGAGAGGTAGATAAAGTCAAAAGTAAGGGGATTTCTGAAGTTAGAAAGGGTATGGTGTTTCGTTAGTAAGGTGGATTTCCAGACGTGCTGCGAGAGAACAAGTTTCTGTTCTACAATTCCTCATATTAAACTGCTTGAGGGATGGTCTTTTTCCTTTGTGCTCTAAACTTCCCGATTAGTTCAATGCATGCAACATCAAGGCCTTTCTGTCAGATGCATGTACGTTAATTAGATTTATTTTGATACCTATGCTTTTGTGCTGGTCGTATATGGATCAAGTGCTGGTATCCATTAGGGTGAACTCTGAACTATTAAATACAGGGATTAAAAGATATCATGGCCGATAGTGTCATTTGATCATGGTAATGTTTTAAGACATGAACTAACAAAAGATGATCAAATATATATAGATATAAATCACATTAAATAAAAACAATGGACCTTGTTAATAAAGCACAAGGTGAATGATTTCAGGGTTTGTAAAACCGCATGTGCAAACATGCATAAAGTGTCACATTCAGTGAGAAGGATTTATATAATTGATTTTTAGTCTGCTTGTGTTGTATGAAAGAAGGCCAATGTGATTGTATTTGCTTTTGATTTAGGAGTTACTTTGTTTGATTTAAGTGAACGTAAGCATTTGATTTTTACTAGTGCAGAAGGTTTAGACGTAGTGAATGAATGGCATGTGTAATATAAGGTATTTCACTGTTTTATAAGGCGCACATTTGATTAGCCTGTTTATGTATTCCAGACAAAGCCTAATGGACAATATTTCACTCCCTCCCCCATTTTGTCTGGTTTGAGACTGAGAGGTAGATAAAGTCAAAAGTAAGGGGATTTCTGAAGTTAGAAAGGGTATGGTGTTTCGTTAGTAAGGTGGATTTCCAGACGTGCTGCGAGAGAACAAGTTTCTGTTCTACAATTCCTCATATTAAGCTGCTTGAGGGATGGTCTTTTTCCTTTGTGCTCTAAACTTCCCGATTAGTTCAATGCATGCAACATCAAGGCCTTTCTGTCAGATGCATGTACGTTAATTAGATTTATTTTGACACCTATGCTTTTGTGCTGGTCGTATATGGATCAAGTGCTGGTATCCATTAGGGTGAACTCTGAACTATTAAATATAGGGATTAAAAGATATCATGGCCGATAGTCTCATTTGATCATGGTAATGTTTTAAGACATGAACTAACAAAAGATGATCAAATATATATAGATATAAATCACATTAAATAAAAACAATGGACCTTGTTAATAAAGCACAAGGTGAATGATTTCAGGGTTTGTAAAACCGCATGTGCAAACTTGCATAAAGTGTCACTTTCAGTGAGAAGGATTTATATAATTGATTTTTAGTCTGCTTGTGTTGTATGAAAGAAGGCCAATGTGATTGTATTTGCTTTTGATTTAGGAGTTACTTTGTTTGATTTAAGTGAACGTAAGCATTTGATTTGAACTTGAATTGTGTTGCTTTCAGAGCGATGGATGGAGGGGAGGAGTTTGTTCCGCCGCCGGAATGTCCAGTGTTTGAACCGTCATTGGAGGAGTTTGCCGATCCTCTGGGATATATTGCCAAAATCCGTCCAATAGCAGAAAAGTCTGGAATATGCAAGATTCGCCCACCACCTGTAATCATCTCTTGCATTTTTTGTGATGTCGTTCAAAACCTGTGTGACATTATATCGTATTTACAACATAAACAACGATATTCTGAAAAGCAAAGTTGTTGTTTTTTTTGCCCATAGTATCAAAGTCAGTGTTTAAAACTGTTTGGCTTGCAACATTCTTCAAAATATCTTTTTCTTCAGTATTTTCATTTTTGGGTAAAATATTCCCTTAAGGTTAGACCATTATGAAAATACTTACATTTGGTTATTTAAACAGCCTTTTTTTCCATTACAGGACTGGCAGCCACCGTTTGCTGTGGAGGTGGACAATTTCCGGTTCACACCACGTATTCAGAGGCTCAATGAGCTTGAGGTCAGAGCTGCATCCTGTTGAACTCATCACTCGCCTGTCTTACTCCATGAAGCATGACCCGCATATTCTTATGTTGACTAAGCACTAACACATCTGGTTTGTTTGTTTTTTGCTTAGGCCGAGACACGAGTGAAGCTAAATTATCTGGACAGAATTGCCAAGTTCTGGGAGATCCGCAACATTCTTCAAAATAATTTTTTTTTTTTTTTTTTTGTTCTTCAGTATTTTAATTTTTGGGTAAAATATTCCCTTAAGGTTAGACCATTATGAAAATACTTACATTTGGTTATTTAAACAGCCTTTTTTTCCATTACAGGACTGGCAGCCACCGTTTGCTGTGGAGGTGGACAATTTCCGGTTCACACCACGTATTCAGAGGCTCAATGAGCTTGAGGTCAGAGCTGCATCCTGTTGAACTCATCACTCGCCTGTCTTACTCCATGAAGCATGACCCGCATATTCTTATGTTGACTAAGCACTAACACATCTGGTTTGTTTGTTTTTTGCTTAGGCCGAGACACGAGTGAAGCTAAATTATCTGGACAGAATTGCCAAGTTCTGGGAGATCCAGGCATCCTCTCTGAAGATCCCCAACATAGAGCGACGTAGTCTGGATCTGTTCAGCTTGGCCAAGGTGAATACTGCAGTCTTTTACAGAATTGACAGAGTTGTTTGGTGTAAGGAAAACAAGATAAGAGAGTTGGTCAACAGAACTTTAATAGACTTTAAAGTAAACACATCCTAAGAAAATCATAGATCTATAGAATAGCGTAAACTGGAAAGACATAAAGGTTGGCATTCATGTGAGTCTGTAGTTCACATGTTGTATGTCCTGTGTGGTAGATTGTGACAGACGAAGGAGGTTTCGAGGCGGTGTGTAAGGAAAGACGCTGGGCACGCGTGGCACAGAAACTCGGTTATCCTCCTGGCAAAAACATTGGCTCTCTCCTGAGGTCACACTATGAGAGGATTGTCTATCCATTTGAGTTGTTCCAGTCTGGAGCCAGTTTACCGGTACAGTGTTTGACCATTTATCATTATTGTTTGAAAACATTCACTTGTTCTGCATTAAGAAAGAGTAGCAGTATAATTTTTCATTGAATGTGCTGACACGCGCACAAATATTCTAGTATTTCAGATTCCTATAATCAGAATTTGGTCATATTGTGAATATGTGAACATCAGGTCTATACAGGAACCTGAATCACATTCCCATATTAATCAGAATTTTGGGTAAAACCTTATTTGAAACAACTACCACAACTGTACATTCATTTATTTCAGTGCATACCCAGACCAGGGTAATTCTGTGTGATATTAGACACAGGCAGTTTTAAAACATGTACTTTTCAATTGCTTGATTTTACACAATCATTTAAAGAGAAGTCATGACCTACATTTTGTAATTTGTCTCTTTTTTTGTGTGTGCTATTGTTAAGGACATAAATGAGAATTAATGAGTTGATCAAATTACTGTCTGAAATAACAGAAGCGAATCACAAGAATGGAATGTGCATGTCTTGGTTTATTCGAATGTGTTTATTATATGTTCTCAGTAATATTCTGTGGAGCATGTAAATGTCTTTTACAAATATAAAGCTGACACACGTGTGTGTGTGTGTGTGTGTGTCCTGCATGTTCAGCCATGCAAACCCAGGCTGTATGACAGTGATGAGATAGACCGGGAATACAAACCCCACTCCATTCCTCTCCGCCAATCAGTCCCGCCATCCAAAATGAGCAGTTATGGACGACGAGCCAATCGCCTTAAGCCTGAGGTGAGTGACATTTCTGGACCAGTATGTGTGTGTGAACTTTGTTTTTTTATTTTTTTTAAATCTCAGGATTTCATTGTGGTGTCATTAGCTCATGTCTCACAGTATTTGATCAGCGGGTTTTTTTTTTCTTCTAAATTTAAGGGGGGGGGGGGGAACAGTGCAGTGATTTTGAAAACAGCATAATTTCACGGGTAACATTTACAGATAAATGCAATTTATATATTTTGTTAAAATTAGTGTTTACATTTTACAAAATTCCCTTTTAACAAAGATTTTACTAAATTGTTCCGAAATCAACTAGTCTAATCTTTATTTTTTTTAATCAATATTTAGTATTGATGACTTTAACCTTTGCTGTAAATGTATGTATAACTGTCCAGGGGTTAATGAATCCATCCAAATATGTGCTTTGTCTGTTTTTCTGAGATGTATGAACGTTTTTGGATCAGCGCTGACCATGCTTTCAAGGCACTACCCAGCATGCTTTGCTCCCTGTGCTGTAAAGAAAAAAGCATTGTGTCCATCTTGCCCTCATCCCTCTGTCTTTTTTTCTGTCACTTTCTGCCTTTCATTTGTTGTCAATACGTTTTGTCTCTTTAAGACCATTGGCCATAACCTACAATTTTCATTACATCATAATGCATATCTCATCCCTTTCATTTCAAAGATTTTCCCAGCATTTATTTTGTGGGTGTTTGGCTTTTTAATTTGCCTGCCCATTACATTAGCTCAATGGATTCATAGCATTAGTGATAATAAACTTATCTGTAGTATCAGATAACCACAGATGTCTTTATAGTTTTCAGAGTTCTGTGGTTCCTCTACCACTGAATTACTAAAATTATAATGATATTTAAAGCAGTAACATTTAGCCTTTTGTAACTGCAATAAGGGAAGTTACCATGTTGTTAACTCGTCCCTTGAATCAAACTCTTGTCTCTCTCTCTCTTAATATTTCGTTTGAAACAGTTATGCTGTTGGTTTACATCCCAGTTCTAACATAAAAAAGAAAACTAAAATGCTTACACTACCAGAAAAAAGTCTGGACTTACTCGACTGAATTTTTTATATAAATGAATGTGCTTCAATGCTTGAAGCAAGTTTTGTAGACAAATATATTTTATGTGTCCATATAAATTCCTTACTACTGCATTATTTAATTATTTTTTGTATCAGTTGCAAGTTGGACCCAGATAGTTTATGAAAAGTAGCCAAAAAGTGTCCAACATGGGTACTCCTTTAAAATCATCCCAGAATGCACCTGGTAAAGTTGGTTGAGAGAATGTCTAGAGCGAGCAGAGAAAGAAACTCAAATGTAATCTAGTTTGTATTTGTTTACTATTATATTTTTATTGCATAATTCCCATACATCTACTTGTGTTATTTCATAGTTTAAGTAAAAATTTTTTAATAATAAGTGGGTCCAAACTTTTAACTGGTATCTTATATAATATATAAAATGTCATTTTAAACAAATGGAGCAAGTACTGGTGTCCATTGAACAATCATGTCCAATTGAAACAAATTAATAAAACTGTTGCAACTGAACGGTTGTACAATTTCACACTAATATGTGATGTTTTTTAACTTAGTATTTTGTCTGAATCATTAATGCTGTTAACCTAAAATTGAATCATACTTCAGACATTAAAATTACACATTTTGAATAGGCTACTGTCCCCGATTGACTCTGTCCTGTCGCACATGGTTGTTGTTTTTTCCTTCCTTCTGTCTCTCTCTCTCTCTCTCTCTCTCTCTCTCCCTTTCTTCTCTCTCCCTCTTTCCCCCTTTTCTTTTC
>NW_015506647.1:197505-204153 GCF_001515645.1 Sinocyclocheilus grahami | reverse complement strand
TTTTTTTTTTTTTCTGTCTCTCTCTCTCTCTCTCTCTCTCTCTCTCTCTCTCTCTCTCTCTCTCTCTCTCTCTCTCTCTCTGGAATCCATTTTGTTTTGGTTGTTGTCTCCCCATGCAGGGTCCAGAGGATCCAACTCACCACCCTCTTACAACTGGCTCTCAACACATCTCCTCGGTACTGCCTCGCTCTCTCTCTCCCTCTCTGTCTCGCTCCCACTGTTCTTTACTTTCCTCCCTATCACTCACTTTCTTTCTTTCTTCTTTGCTGCCGTTCTCTCATGCTTTAAAAAAAACCCTTGTTTGACCTCTTGCTGTTGTTCACGCTTAGCTGGGTGTCTAATTTTATATCGAAGCTCATTTCTCGTCTTTCAGCTCTTGCTTTTGCTTATCTCTTTCTGCATCCATCCCATCTTCCTCAGTGTCCTTCAGTCAACAAACACATTTTGCTTCACTTGTTTTGCCACTCTTCTAGCAATGCTGGCTTGCTTACATTTCCTCTTTGGTGGTGGACTGGTTACCCCACTCTGGGCTGCATATTACTTCTAATCTAAGATCGCTATAATCTGTTGTCACTGCTGTTCTCTTAATGGCTGGTTCATATAGTGTTCATTTTGCCACAAGTCAGAAATTAGTTGTTTTTGCTTAATGATGACAGCAAAGCATTGCTTTTCAGACTAACAGGTTTTAGGAACAGCACATAGAGAAACACTGGGATTGATGTGTTTGACAGGCATCAGTCTAGGCAATGCTTATATATGTGTCCTTGCTACTGCATATTTGAGACATTTAGAAGTTAAGACTGGGTGATATTTTGGATATTTATGATGTATCTGCAGTGATTTTACTGGTGATGTAAAACATGATCAATAATGCAGTTCCTTAGACTGTCATTAGATCAATTTTCCCAGGTATGAGAACATTAATAAAACTGTTTTAACAGCATATCTTTAAAAAAAAAAGGGGTACAGTTGATTCATTTGAATTAATTCAAATCATTTTCTACAACAAGATTCAGAACTCAAGCATTTGTTTCAATAAATCAGTTCAAAAGATTTGTTTCGAGTTGTTGCCCAATTTTTCATGAAAGGCCCTGTGTGGCTTTTTTAGTTGTTAATGTTTTTAGGATAAATATATGTAGGTGAATATTGCCATTTATTATGTTAATGCTGTTTTGTTTAGGGAAAATCGGTATGGAATACACATGTATAGATTTTGACTTTTTGCATTGCACATTTTGAATATACTTAACAGCAGAGGCTATTTTAATTTGCTACAGCAGAGGCCATTTTAGCAGTGGATCGTTTCATGAGAGCCTTTGCCGTTCAGCAATGCCATTTAATATTTTAGAAGTTAAGGCTGGGTGATATTTTGGATATTTATGATGTATCTGCAGTGATTTTACTGGTGATGTAAAACATGATCAATAATGCAGTTCCTTAGACTGTCATTAGATCAATTTTCCCAGGTATGAGAACATTAATAAAACTGTTTTAACAGCATATCTTTAAAAAAAAAAAAAAGGGGTACAGTTGATTCATTTGAATTAATTCAAATCATTTTCTACAACAGGATTCAGAACTCAAGCATTTGTTTCAATAAATCAGTTCAAAAGATTTGTTTCGAGTTGTTGCCCAATTTTTCATGAAAGGCCCTGTGTGGCTTTTTTTAGTTGTTAATGTTTTTAGTATAAATATATGTAGGTGAATATTGCCATTTATGATGTTAATGCTGTTTTGTTTAGGGAAAATCGGTATGGAAAACATGTATAGATTTTTACTTTTTGCATTGCACATTTTGAATATACTTAACAGCAGAGGCTATTTTAATTTGCTACAGCAGAGGCCATTTTAGCAGTGGATCTTGCCCTCATCCCTCTGTCTTTTTTTCTGTCACTTTCTGCCTTTCATTTGTTGTCAATACGTTTTGTCTCTTTAAGACCATTGGCCATCATGAGAGCCTTTGCCGTTCAGCAATGCCATTTAATATGAATTGTCTTTGAGTGAATAATTGCTTTTTTTCTCTTGATATCAGTCAAGTCTGGCACAGAACTAACTTCATGCATGTTTGCTCTTGCTTTAACAGTTTGCAGTGATGTCTCAATTTTTGCTAAATCAATGGTTTTCAATCAGTAGTAAAAAGTTAATATCCTGAACAGTCAGGGATCCCTCATGGAAAAGCTGTGTTTAGTGTAGTGGAAGTCACGTTCCATCCTAAACGAGCTTTATACTGTGGCTTTTAGTGATAAAGATAGGGAAAGGAAAACCCTCTCGTCACCTCTGTTCTTGTAGTTCACTTACAGTCTTTCACTTACGCCCATTAGCCGGAGCCTACAGAGGAAGACATAGAGAAGAACCCTGAGCTGAAAAAGCTACAGATCTATGGGGCTGGACCAAAAATGATGGGGCTCGGTCTTGTACCTCGAGACAAGACACGGAAGAAAGGTTTGTGTCTGTGGTTTTGATTTTGTTCTTTATAACTGTGACAAATAAATGTTTGAAGTGTCACATTATGCATTTTCACCAGATGAACTGCCACAGACGGTAATAGTGCGGGACAGCGCTGCCAGTGCTTCTGTGAAGGATGAACCTGGAGAGACGCCGATCACAAAATCAGATCCAGACATTCCCCCACCACCCCCAAATCTCATTGTCAAGGAGGATGTTGATGATGATGACAAAAATCACATTGATGATCCTAATGACTCCGGTGATGAACCCTGCACCAAGATGACCATGAGACTCCGACGCAACCTCAGTAACCAACAGTTTGTAAGTTTGAGAGAGACGTATGAGCTTAAAGGGTTCACATAAAAATGAAAATTCTGTCCTTAATTACTCACCCTCATGTCGTTCTAAACCCGTAAGCCCTCCGTTCATCTTCAGAACACAAATTAAGATATTTTTGATGAATTCTGAGAGCTCTCTGACCCTCCCATAGACAGCAAGGGTACTACCACAATCAAGGTAGTACTCAGCAAGGAAATCGGTAAAATAATCCATGTGACATCAGGGGTTCAACCGTAATTTTACAAAACAAAAATAACAACTTAATTCAACTTTCATCTCCTCCGCGTCACCCTGGTGCCATTTTGGAGAATATCCACTGAACGTAAACCGCATATGCTATTCTGTGTCAGCCGAGTCATGCAAACAATACGTTGTTTACGCTTTGATTTGAACGAAAACAACGTATCCAGCATACGCTGTTTATGTTCAGTGGATATTCTCCAAAATGGCACCAGGGTGACGAATTGTTGAATAAAGTCGTTATTTTTGTTTTCTTTGCATACAAAAAGTATTCTCGTAGCTTCGTAAAATTACGGTTTTCAATTTTCCCAGGTATGAGAACATTAATAAAACTGTTTTAACAGCATCTCTTTAAAAAAAAAAAAAATGGGTACAGTTGATTCATTTTAATTAATTCAAATAATTTTCTACAACGGGATTCAGAACTCAAGCATTTGTTTCAATAAATCCCATAGGGACTGCCATTAGTGTACTTAAGGTAATCAGGTTGCATCATTAATCCACTACTGTTTTAAGAATGTGTAATGAGGCTTGAAAAAAACACCCTATCAAATTCTATAAAATAATCATGTCACATGGATTATTTTACCGATCTCCTTGCTACGGTTCTGGACCTTGATCGTGGTAATTACATTGCTGTCTATGGGAGGGTCAGAGAGCTCTCAGAATTCATTAAAAATATCTTAATTTGTGTTCCGAAGATGAATGGAGGTCTTAAGGGTTTAGAACGACATGAGGGTGAGTAATTAATGACAGAATTGTCATTTTTGGGTCAACTTTCCCTTTAAGAGTTTGCTTTTTTGTGCTTCTGAGACATTTCATTTACATGCAACCAAATAATCTGACAGTAATTGGATTAATAATGATCAGATTGGAAGGGGTGATGTATATCTGACATAATCCAATCAACAGGATAAATTAACCATGTAAACGCTTGAATGGCTAAATGCCATGATGCATATATTAGCATACAAATGTGCATGTTTATTTACATCTTATGAGCTGGTGAGTGGAAGAGACATTGAGTATTTACAAAATATTTGCTAAAATAGCTCTTCTAATATATGTCAGTTTTCTTTTTAGACATGTAATCAAGACAAAAACGACAATTATTCTCATGGTAGTGCTGGTAACATTATTGTGCTGATTCTGGACTTGCGACTGAGCATTTTGTTTGGAATAGATGTATGAATTCTGAGAGCTCTCTGACCCTCCCATAGACAGCAAGGGTACTACCACAATCAAGGTAGTACTCAGCAAGGAAATCGGTAAAATAATCCATGTGACATCAGGGGTTCAACCGTAATTTTACAAAACAAAAATAACAACTTAATTCAACTTTCGTCTCCTCCGCGTCACCCTGGTGCCATTTTGGAGAATATCCACTGAACGTAAACCGCATATGCTATTCTGTGTCAGCCGAGTCATGCAAACAATACGTTGTTTACGCTTTGATTTGAACGAAAACAACGTATCCAGCATACGCTGTTTATGTTCAGTGGATATTCTCCAAAATGGCACCAGGGTGACGAATTGTTGAATAAAGTCGTTATTTTTGTTTTCTTTGCATACAAAAAGTATTCTCGTAGCTTCGTAAAATTACGGTTTTCAATTTTCCCAGGTATGAGAACATTAATAAAACTGTTTTAACAGCATCTCTTTAAAAAAAAAAAAATGGGTACAGTTGATTCATTTTAATTAATTCAAATCATTTTCTACAACGGGATTCAGAACTCAAGCATTTGTTTCAATAAATCCCATAGGGACTGCCATTAGTGTACTTAAGGTAATCAGGTTGCATCATTAATCCACTACTGTTTTAAGAATGTGTAATGAGGCTTGAAAAAAACACCCTATCAAATTCTATAAAATAATCATGTCACATGGATTATTTTACCGATCTCCTTGCTACGGTTCTGGACCTTGATCGTGGTAATTACATTGCTGTCTATGGGAGGGTCAGAGAGCTCTCAGAATTCATTAAAAATATCTTAATTTGTGTTCCGAAGATGAATGGAGGTCTTAAGGGTTTAGAACGACATGAGGGTGAGTAATTAATGACAGAATTGTCATTTTTGGGTCAACTTTCCCTTTAAGAGTTTGCTTTTTTGTGCTTCTGAGACATTTCATTTACATGCAACCAAATAATCTGACAGTAATTGGATTAATAATGATCAGATTGGAAGGGGTGATGTATATCTGACATAATCCAATCAACAGGATAAATTAACCATGTAAACGCTTGAATGGCTAAATGCCATGATGCATATATTAGCATACAAATGTGCATGTTTATTTACATCTTATGAGCTGGTGAGTGGAAGAGACATTGAGTATTTACAAAATATTTGCTAAAATAGCTCTTCTAATATATGTCAGTTTTCTTTTTAGACATGTAATCAAGACAAAAACGACAATTATTCTCATGGTAGTGCTGGTAACATTATTGTGCTGATTCTGGACTTGCGACTGAGCATTTTGTTTGGAATAGATGTTATGCACATATAAATGAGTATGAACATTTCTCACATTGCAATGTTTTGGGTTCATTACAAACAAAACTTTCAGAAATCTAAACTCGAATTGGATTCATATGGATTGATTAAAATTAGTACATGTAATCAACAGTACATTTGATCATTTAGACCATTTCCACTCTGTCTGTTAAACCAGCATTCTAACAATTTTGCCAGCTTTAGACCAAAGCATGTAATAACTGATTTTGCATGCAATAACTGAAATCTCTGTCAGGTGGACTCGTTTGTATGTCGGATGTGTGGACGCGGGGACGAGGATGAGAAGTTGCTGCTCTGTGATGGGTGCGAAGATAATTATCACACATTCTGCCTGATACCTCCACTCTCAGATCCACCCAAGGGCAACTGGCGCTGTCCCAAATGTATAGCAGAGGTGAGAGACCAGTTCGAAATAACTCTCTTATTTATTCTATTGCTCTCACAATTATTCTATTGTGATATACAGGATATTTCATTAGTTAAATGACTTTAGGTCAAAAATGTCTGTTTGTGGAGTTTAAGCTTTTAATTGACTTAAGTTATTTTTTGCTGCTTAATGAATGTGCAATATATAAAACTCTAATACTTTCTAAATGCTGACTTTTATTCCTTGATATAGCATTCAACTGTAAATGTGTGGTTTGTCTGTGTAGGAGTGTAAAAAGCCAACAGAGGCGTTTGGTTTCGAGCAGGCCACGCGGGAATATACGTTACAGAGCTTTGGTGAGATGGCCGACACTTTTAAAGCCGACTACTTCAACATGCCTGTCCATGTGAGTGTTTTTCCTGCCTTTAATCAATCTTCAACCGCACCGACTTACTGTACATGTATGATTCATTTCACTGAATTTTTTACTTAGATGGTTCCCACAGAGCTGGTCGAGAGAGAGTTTTGGAGGTTGGTTAGTAATATTGAAGAAGACGTAACTGTAGAATATGGTGCAGACATTCACTCGAAAGAATTTGGTAGTGGTTTTCCCGTCAACAATGGCAAGAGACATTTGTCAGATGAGGAAGAGGTTAGTTTTCTTCTTTTTTTTTTTTTTTTTTTTTTTTTTTCATTTTTTTTGTCTAAAATACAAAATAAAATTTTCTTTCTTTTTCT
>NW_015506647.1:177247-197172 GCF_001515645.1 Sinocyclocheilus grahami | reverse complement strand
ATTTGTCAGATGGGGAAGGGGTTTGTTTTTTTTTTTTTTTTTTTTTTTTTTTTTTTTTCTTCCATGTTTTTGGTCAAGAAGAGCAAATTAACATTTCTGTCCTGTTCCTGTTGCAGGAATATGCCCGCAGCGGTTGGAATTTAAACGTTATGCCAGTGTTGGAGCAGTCAGTATTGTGCCACATTAATGCCGATATCTCTGGCATGAAGGTGCCATGGCTGTATGTGGGCATGGTGTTCTCTGCTTTCTGTTGGCACATAGAGGACCACTGGAGCTACTCCATCAACTATTTACACTGGTAATGCATAGGGACTACTACATGTTTTTGTACTGTAAGAGCAGTCTGATGCATCTTGGACAACGATGAAAGACCTTGGTCTTGGTTTCTATTTTTTTAGGGGTGAGCCCAAAACATGGTATGGTGTGCCATCATCTTCTGCAGAGAAGTTAGAGGAGGTGATGAAGAAACTCACACCTGAGCTCTTCGAGTTCCAGCCAGACCTGCTCCACCAGCTTGTCACCATCATGAACCCAAATATACTCATGTCTCATGGAGTGCCGGTTTGTAACACACACACTATTATAATTAGCATACTTAAGGTAATCAGGTTGCATCATTAATCCACTACTATTTTAAGAATGTAAATGTGTAATGAGGCTTGAAAAAAACACCCTATCAAATTCTATAAAAGGTTTTTTTTTGTTAAGTTAATTTGGCTTTTAAGGCTGTTTCCTGATGGCCTGTCAATATTTTAAAAAAAGGTATCTGTGCCCTGAAAATATTTATAAGGTATTCTTACTGTTTTTTTTTTTCCTGATGTTTGGTTATTTTATTGTTTCTCTAAATGTCTGAATATTGTTGTTATGTTTTGTGTGAATGGCCCTTCAAAACGCTGATCTCAGTTGGCTATAATTCTTGATTGACAGGTGGTTCGGACCAATCAGTGTGCTGGGGAGTTTGTCATCACTTTTCCACGAGCTTATCACAGCGGTTTCAATCAGGGATACAACTTTGCCGAAGCAGTCAACTTCTGCACTGCAGACTGGGTAAATAAATACAGCGTGCACACATACATGCGCCCTCATTTAAATCTATAGTATGCAAAGCAGTGTGGGTCAGAATAAACTGCATCTTTGAGGAACTACTTTTTAAATATAGTCATCCTGATGTTAGTTACTGAGGCTTTTGCTCTTCCTGTTTCTGTGCTAGCTGCCCACAGGGCGCTCTTGTATTGAGCATTACCGGTGGCTGAGGCGCTACTGTGTGTTCTCTCACGAGGAGCTCACCTGCAAGATGGCGGCCTGCCCAGAGAAGCTGGATCTGAACCTGGCAGCCGCCACACACAGGGAGATGTTCATCATCGTACAGGAGGAGAGGAAACTACGCAAAAGCCTTCTGGAAAGGGTGAGCAGAGAGGATATGTTTGCAGAATGAGGGAAAAAAAACATCTGGGATATCGGAGATTGACAATACTTGACTGACTATAAATATAAATAAAACAACAACAAACACTTCTAGAGCTAGTTTAATACAATGTATATGAGTGCTGCTACACCAGTGATCATGCTTTCTGTGCCCTGCAGCTAAGAAGTTATTTAGGTGTTAGTTGTTAGTTAGGTGTAGCTAAGTTTAATTGAAATTTGGATGCTTTTACTAATTGTAAAAATTTTGTTTGAAAATTAAGTTGCTAGACTTCTTTGATAGCTGTGTTTTGCACCATGGTGTCATCTCTCAGGGAATAAAGGAAGCTGAAAGGGAAGCCTTTGAGTTACTGCCTGATGATGAAAGGCAATGTGACAAATGTAAGACCACCTGCTTCCTCTCGGCCCTGGCGTGTTCGAACTGCCAAGAGCGTCTTGTCTGCCTCTACCATTCCCAGGACCTCTGCTCTTGCCCCAGTGAAAAACTCTACCTCAGGTAAACCGTGCTGGTAGTGCTTGTTTGTGGGATCTTACTTATTACGTTCTTAGCTACAGATCAGGGATGTAATGATTCACTCAACTCACAATGCGATACGATTCACGATACTGATTTCACAATACGATTTTCTAAAAAAAAAGTTTTTTAACAAAATGAAATTTAAGACAAATTATAAATGAAAAGTTGTCCTTTATTATTTCTCAGATAAAATGCTTCACATTTCTTTGTGAAATTGAAATGTCAAATAACAAAACTACATTTAAAATTTAATCCCAAACAGGGATTAAATAGTAAATCCCTAAGCAAATAAATAATACAAATAAAATAAATCTATTCATATAAACAAAGGCTTTGCCTGTGCTCTTTCCATTTAAAATTAGATACAACTCTAGATACAAAAAGATAAAAATTTTTTATTACGATCCAAACAAAGATGCAGCATGAGCAGATTTGATTTAAATTAGATTGTATAATTTAGAAATTTGAAGCAAAAACAGAATGGGCTAACTTTAGCTTTGTGAAACTATAGCCTACTACATAAAACATCTGAACACAATAAAAACAGCAGATGGGCTGCATGAGAATGCAAATTCACTCTCTGACAGCAGGTGGTGCTTATGGAACAGAGGCAATATAACTTTTCCTTGGTTACCACTGCAAACAAAGCAGCTGCGCTTATAAATATTTCTTTAATATGCATTATACAGAGGCAAGGTGAAACGAAAATACCATCTAAATTTTTCTCCGTTTTTTTCAGTTCCCCTCAGTGATAAATTCATATAAACCCCCACCCCCTATTGTTTCGCGATGCATTTAACATTTCAACCGACTTGAATCGTCACATATTTTTAT
Organism: Sinocyclocheilus grahami; assembly: GCF_001515645.1. NCBI lineage: Eukaryota > Metazoa > Chordata > Actinopteri > Cypriniformes > Cyprinidae > Sinocyclocheilus > Sinocyclocheilus grahami. The sequence goes on along the minus strand of NW_015506647.1, from coordinate 194,399 downwards.
CGATTTTCAACCGACTCGGCATGCATCGTTAAATCCTTAATACAGATGTGTTCTGCCGGAAGTGTCTTATGTGCTTTTGGTCTCTCCTCTATGAAGGTATCGCTATACTCTGGATGAACTCTTGGCCATGTTGCATCGGCTGAAAGTTCGCGCTGAGTCTTTTGACTCATGGGCCAACCGAGTGAAGGAAGCCCTAGAGCAAGAAGGCAACAAAATAGGTATATGTGACTATCACAAACTTTGCATTTGTGAACGGTTCTTATTAGCCATTTGAATAGGTGTGGGGAAGTGCAAAATGGAATGCAATGACAAAAGTCCATATAATCAGTAATCATGCAGTGTAACCATTCCTTAGGCCATTGGTTCTCAACCAGAGGGCCGGAACAACTGGAAAAGTCATGCAAATTCATTGGTTAAAAGAGCGGGAACGCTGAAGCGCATTCAGCTCTTAAAACTTCTGGAAGCTTGAAATTTAAGGAGTATCCATTTTTGTGAACAATGGGGGGAACTAGGGCTGTGCAAAAAATCAAATGCGATTTTCATACGCATCTCGTCAGTAAAGCCGATTCATTGCCGATTTTGAACGCGATTTTGTGTAGCTTGTCAGTGAACTACGGCTCTGTGTAGTAAATGCCGCTCCATCTGAAAGCACGTGCTGGAGATTTACTACTAATCACCAGAAGTGGCTTTACTGACGAGATTCGCATGAAAATCGCATTAAATTTTTTGCCCATCCCTAGGGGGAACTTGGTGTAAAAAAGCCTGATATCCACTGACCAAGCCTGAGACCAACTTTAAGAACAACATTAACAAGTTAACATCTACCAAAAGCCCAATTGCGTGTTTTCTTCTGTCTTCAGACATTAAAGATCTGGAGGTTCTGAAAGGAGAGGCAGCTGAAAAGAAGTTTCCCAATAATGAGCTGCTTCAGCGACTCAACACTGTCCTCGCGGACATACACAAGTGTGAAAGCAGTAGCACAGAGCTCCTCAGCAACAGCCAGAGCAGGAGAATGAGTCTGGAGGAGCTGAGGACTCTGGTGGACACCATGCAAAACCTGCCCTGTGTTATGAAACAGCTGGAGGAAGTGCAGGTAAGAAGGAGGGAAAATAGGCCAAAAATATGGGATATAAAATATTTGTCCAGTGGCTTGAAAGTTCAACCATGGTCCCTTCTTTTCCAGGCGGTATTGCAGAAGATAGAGGAGTTTGATGCACGCGCTCAAGCTCTGGTTGACAGCACAAAGGGCGAGTGGAAGCAGGACTCTCCTCTACCCGCAGCAGCAGAGATCCAGGCCCTGCTGGAGGAGGGAGCGTCGCTGCCTGTTGTTGCCCCAACATGTGAGCTCCTGAGCGGGCTGCAAGAGCAGGGTCGTTGGCTGGGAGAGGTCAGGCGGACGTTGGGGCCGGAGGGGAGCGAGGTGACTCTGGACGTGCTGAGGAACTTGATGGAGTCAGGTTGTAACGTACCACAGAGCGTATCGGTGGAGACTGCCATGGCTGAGCTGCAAGAGCTACTGACTATAGCTGAGCGTTGGGAGGAGAAGGCACAGATCTGTCTGGAGGACAGGTGAGCTGGTTCAAGTGAGGGGCGGAATATGTCAGCGCATCAATGCAGCCACGATTTTCAGCTCTCAATTGTTTCTTGCGAGCAGGCAGAAACACCATCTGTCGACGCTGGAGGCTATCGTGAACGAGGCTCAGCTTATACCAGTGCAGCTGCCTAACATCCTGTCCCTGCAGGCCTGCTTGAGCAGAGCTCGCGCTTGGGTTACTGATCTGGAGGAAATTCAGGTGAGAATAATTTAGACAGTTCTGATAAACTGGAATAGATGTTCCGTGTCAACAAGTATGATTTGGCCATTCAGGGTGGTTGCTTGGTGTGAATGTATCTTTACTGTTTCTGATTTCTTGTGGAGAAGAACGGTGAACACTACCCATGTCTTGATGATCTGGAGGGTTTGGTGGCCATTGGGCGGGACCTGCCTGTGAACATGGAGGAGCTGAAACAGCTGGAACTGCAGGTGGCCAGCGCTCACTCATGGAGAGAGAAGGCCAGCAAAACCTTCCTGAAGAAGAACAGCCAGCACAGTCTGCTGGAGGTGAAGAGACCATCTACACTTTTGACTCTGAAATGTTATTCAAGGTTTCTCACCAGAAATCATTATTTAGATTTACATGACCATGTTTTACCCCCACCTCTGTGTAGGTGTTGTGCCCATGTGTTGAGAAGAGCAAGAAGAGGGAGGAGAACTCACTGGGTACAGAAGAAGATTCTGATGTCAATGTATTAGGCCTCACTGCTCAGGACCTCCGAGACCCAGGAGCTATTGTGAGTTACTGTTTACTCATAACTGTTATATTTCTCCTTTTTGAGTATTCATGCATTAGACTGCCAGTTTTGTCTAAATCAGTGTATGGCACACTCTGTTCCAAAACCTAGTGAGCTGCCTACAGGGGCAGCATTTTAAGGCATCATAAGTATTAGGGTTGGGCCGATAGACAATGCCATCGTCCATCGCCGATGGCTGACATCGACATTCGTCCGTCACGATGTTTTCACTATAGACATCACCCAACCCTAATAAGTATACTCCAGATGCAAAGACTGTTCTAAAAGGAAGCATTTAACTGCTTAGCTGCCTCCAAAGATGGAAAAAAAAAACTGTAAGTTGATTCTCCTGTGCTCAGCACGTGCCAAATCAGTGACTTGTGAGATTCCATGACAGTTAAGGCCCAGGTATACTTCACTTTTTGTGGTCCACTCCATGTAGCACAAGCCATTCTAAGCCATTCAAAATGCTCATTCACCGTCAGTATAGATGGGCACGTTTGGCACGTGCACACACTACCTAGTGGATCTTTGTTTTCAAATGTTCAAATCACTTGCAAATGTGCTGTCGCCCACCTGGACACAAAATACGGGCTGCATGTGGACTTTGTGCCCAGATATCAATATGCTGATGATGAAAATGTATTGGAAATTGGAAACCTGAGTGGAAACCAGCTTTAGGAAGCTGAGTTTGGGACTATGTTTTGGAACACAGCCTAGAGAATTGTATTTTTTTTTTCTCTCAACCTCATTCTAAGTTGATCAGGTTTTGCATATTTACGATTAATGTCATCAATATCAGGTGATGGCATTCAAAGAAGGGGAGCGTCAGGAGAAAGAGGCCCTCCTCCGCCTCCAGCAGGTGAATCTTACTAAACCCGGTGTGAAAAAAGGAGCAAGCGGTGATCAGAATGGCATCAAGACGGAAAGGACACAGAGTGACTCTATGGAGACAGACAACTCGGACGGCACCTTGCTGCAGAATGGTGGCTCCGCCCCTTCTCTCACCTCTAGCCAATCAGTGTGTGTGTGCAATGGCCCGCCCCGCCCCTTGCTTCACCGGTGCCATCTGTGCAAAGACTGGTTCCATGGAGGTTGTGTGCCCTTCCCAGCACTGCTGGGCTCCTCGGAAACAAATCTTACAAAGCCCCTCTGCTGGTGGGACTGGAACACACGTTTCCTCTGTCCACGGTGCCAACGGTCCCGGCGGCCACGGCTGGAAACCATTCTAGCGCTGCTGGTGGCACTACAGAAGTTACCTGTTCGCCTGCCAGAGGGAGAGGCGTTACAGTGTCTTACAGAGAGAGCCATTAACTGGCAGGGTCGAGCCAAACAGGCACTAGACACTCCAGAAGTACAGAGAGCGCTAGAGAGACTCCAACAAGTGGAGGAGGAAATGAGCAGTATAAAAGAGGACGAGCCAGAGGAGAAAAACAAATGGAATGGGAATACTGTAATTGTGTTGTCTGACTCGGAGGAAACAGAAGATGGTGTTATTGATCTGACAGAGGACGTGAACTCACCAAAAAAGAGTGAAGAGAAGGCTGCTAATGGTTCACAGGTGAGCAAGTGCAGTTGTAACATTTATGAAATCAAGCAGATGTAAAAATCTAGGCCTCTTTTACATTTTAGGCATTTTATAAAAGCTTATTTTTCTTGTCCAGTCTGGCTGTCAGAATGGAGTTGCTAAGAAGTCAGGCATTCATGACATTACAGGTTAGTTGCTTCAGTCATTCACAGACCTCCCTGATATGAGTAATCAAGCTGTTTTTAATCATTTTTCACCTATTGGCTGTTGTCTCTTATCAGGGGTGGAGTCTCTGTTGTCACTAGTGCCGTGTCTTAAAGGGCCGGTGATCGAGCTGACCACATCCACCAGAGCACAGCTGGAGGAGCTTCAGCTAGAAGGAGACCTGCTGGAGGTCATGCTTGACCAGACACACGGCATTTACCGGATCCTACAGGCGGCATCACAGCCGCCCCATGATGCCCTGCGCACACTCATACAGGTGAGGGAGGAGAGTCTCAGACCATCAGACTTATACTGTGAAAATCATTTTTGGTACTTCATAATTGATACATAAGTATGGTTTGGCACGTGCACATTATTTGAATCCCATTTGACTAATCAAGATCAAATTACCAGACCTTTTCCTTACCATTTAATTTTCCTTTTCTTTTCTTTGTCCTTTCATTTCCTTGCCCTTTAGCATTTAATTTTCCTTTCATTATTTTATTGTCCTTTCATTTAATTTCTCCCTTTTTCTTTAACATTTCATTTTCCTTTCTTTGTTCTTTTCCTCTCTTATTTCATTCCATTTCCTCTTCATTTCATTTTTCTTTCCCTTATTTGTTTCATGTTCGCATTATATGCTTTTCTTTTCCTGTCCTACTCCTTGAATTTCATTTTTTTTTTGCATTATCTTTTCATTTCCCTTTCTTTTTTTGTCCTATTCCCTGCATTTCCTGTTCTTTTTTTTCTTTCATCTTCTCTTCTCCTTTTAATTTCCCTTCCTTATTCTTTTTTTTTTGTCCTCTCCTGACCTGAACTGTTGACATCAGACGTTGTCCATTAGTGTTATGGCTTTTTCTCACATAATCAATACACTACTTTTCTACTTTTTAGCCAAAAGAACATTGAATGAGTCAAAATTATCGATTTTTCTTTTATGCCAAAAATCATTAGATCATCATGTTCCATAAAGATATTTTGTAAATTTCTTACCGTAAATATATCAAAATGTAATTTTTGATTAGTAATATGCATTGCTAAGAACTTCATTTGGACCACTTTAAAGGCGACTTTTTCAGTATTTAGAATTTTCTCTCAGTATTTTGATTTTTTTTTTTTTTTTTGCACCCTCAGATTCCAGATTTTCAAATAGTTGTATCTCGGCCAAATATTGTCCTATCCTAACAAACCATACATCAATGGAAAGCTTATTTATTCAATTTTTAAAAATGAGCCTTATGACTGGTTTTGTGGTCCAGGGTCACATTTAGCACATTAATCCTGTTAAAAGCAAATGCATTTTCCTGTTCATAGGTCATGTGACATGTTTGGCAATGACTGTTTTTTCTCTCAGTATTTTGATTTTTTTTTTTTTTTTTTGCACCCTCAGATTCCAGATTTTCAAATAGTTGTATCTCGGCCAAATATTGTCCTATCCTAACAAACCATACATCAATGGAAAGCTTATTTATTCAATTTTTAAAAATGAGCCTTATGACTGGTTTTGTGGTCCAGGGTCACATTTAGCACATTAATCCTGTTAAAAGCAAATGCATTTTCCTGTTCATAGGTCATGTGACATGTTTGGCAATGACTGTTTGAAAGCGCTATTGTCCATGTTGACAAATATATTAATTCCAGGTATCTTTCTATATATAAGCAACACTATTTAGCCACCAGAGTGGGATTCATTTGAAAGAGTGTTAAAGCTGGTCTAGAGACTATTTTTTGCTTGTCTTAATTCAGAAATGTTTCTTATTTTGCTGCCCTTTTGGACCCCTCATAATCCGGCTTGGCTCATTTGGTGTGTTTCAGATTGAGCTGCAGGAGCAGAGAAGCTCAGGTCGTGGCAGCAAGTCAAAGGACTCCAGGAGGAAGAGAAAGAGCCAGAAAACTGAAAGCGAGGCTAAATCCACTGAGGCTACTGAATGCAAGAAGACTAAATCTACAGATCCACACACAGGTACACACTGGTCTCAAGCACACATTTTATTTGTAACCATCAAATGCCTATGATCAGAAACAAACACACTTGTTCTTCTCTTGCAGATCTTTTGATGATTTCCTGAAGCTGTGGAGGTGCAGATGATGTGAATGACAGGAGAAACACAGAGACAGAAAAATGCAGGCCTCAGGCTCGTTTCCCCACATTATAAGCTCACATTAACACTGTTCATATCGGTGCATCCCTATTTTTCACCTATGGGCTGTTGTCTCTTGTCAGGGGTGGAGTCTCTGTTGTCACTAGTGCCGTGTCTTAAAGGGCCGGTGATCGAGCTGACCACATCCACCAGAGCACAGCTGGAGGAGCTTCAGCTAGAAGGAGACCTGCTGGAGGTCATGCTTGACCAGACACACGGCATTTACCGGATCCTACAGGCGGCATCACAGCCGCCCCATGATGCCCTGCGCACACTCATACAGGTGAGGGAGGAGAGTCTCAGACCATCAGACTTATACTGTGAAAATCATTTTTGGTACTTCATAATTGATACATAAGTATGGTTTGGCACGTGCACATTATTTGAATCCCATTTGACTAATCAAGATCAAATTACCAGACCTTTTCCTTAACATTTAATTTTCCTTTTCTTTTCTTTGTCCTTTCATTTCCTTGCCCTTTAGCATTTAATTTTCCTTTCATTATTTTATTGTCCTTTAATTTAATTTCTCCCTTTTTCTTTAACATTTCATTTTCCGTTCTTTGTTCTTTTCCTCTCTTATTTCATTCCATTTCCTCTTCATTTCATTTTTCTTTCCCTTATTTGTTTCTTGTTCGCATTATATGCTTTCCTTTTCCTGTCCTACTCCTTGAATTTCATTTTTTTTTTGCCTTATCTTTTCATTTCCCTTTCTTTTTTTGTCCTATTCCCTGCATTTCCTGTTCTTTTTTTTCTTTCATCTTCTTTTCCCCTTTTCTTTCCTTTTAATTTCCCTTCCTTATTCTTTTTTTTTTTTTGTCCTCTCCTGACCTGAACTGTTATGACATCAGACGTTGTCCATTAGTGTTATGGCTTTTTCTCACATAGTCAATACACTACTTTTCTACTTTTTAGCCAAAAAAACATTGTATGAGTCAAAATTATCGATTTTTCTTTTATGCCAAAAATCATTAGATCATCATGTTCCATAAAGATATTTTGTACATTTCTTACCATAAATATATCAAAACTTAATTTTTGATTAGTAATATGCATTCCTAAGAACTTCATTTGGACCACTTTAAAGGCGATTTTCTCAGTATTTTGATTTTTTTTTTTTTGCACCCTCAGATTCCAGATTTTCAAATAGTTGTATCTCGGCCAAATATTGTCCTATCCTAACAAACCATACAGCAATGGAAAGCTTATTTATTCAATTTTAAAAAATGAGCCTTATGACTGGTTTTGTGGTCCAGGGTCACATTTAGCACATTAATTCTGTTAAAAGCAAATGCATTTTCCTGTTCATAGGTCATGTGACATGTTTGGCAATGACTTGTTTGAAAGCGCCATTGTCCATGTTGACAAATATATTAATTCCAGGTATCTTTCTATATATAAGCAACACTATTTAGCCACCAGAGTGGGATTCATTTGAAAGAGTGTTAAAGCTGGTCTAGACACTATTTTTTGCTTGTCTTAATTCAGAAATATTTCTTATTTTGCTGCCCTTTTGGACCCCTCATAATCCGGCTTGGCTCATTTGGTGTGTTTCAGATTGAGCTGCAGGAGCAGAGAAGCTCAGGTCGTGGCAGCAAGTCAAAGGACTCCAGGAGGAAGAGAAAGAGCCAGAAAACCGAAAGCGAGGCTAAATCCACAGAGGCTACTGAATGCAAGAAGACTAAATCTACAGATCCACACACAGGTACACACTGGTCTCAAGCACACATTTTATTTGTAACCATCAAATGCCTATGATCAGAAACAAACACACTTGTTCTTCTCTTGCAGAACTTTTGATGATTTCCTGAAGCTGTGGAGGTGCAGATGATGTGAATGACAGGAGAAACACAGAGACAGAAAAATGCAGGCCTCAGGCTCGTTTCCCCACATTATAAGCTCACATTAACACTTTTTTTTTTTTTTTCAACCCATCAGAGAGAGAGACGCCACTGATAGTAACAGATGCTGAACTTTTGAGGAAAGTGGCAGTGAGGTTGGATTTACTGCAAGATTCTTTATCAGATGGAGATAAACAAGTTAACAAACTAATTTGAGAATTCATGAGGAGGCTTTATTCATATTTATTTATTCATCCTGTTAAATTCTGAAATGATCATTTACCAGGATTCTGCAAACGCCCTTGACAGCCAGGAAGTTCCTTTCCATTCAACGTGACATTTTCCAAAATAGCTTTTCCATCTCTCTGAGATGAAATAATTTAGTATAATGTATCATTTGGTATTTCCTTTATCTCAGATTTTTTTTTTATTTGATGAATTATAGGCACATTGTGAGCTTAGGGTCACATCACTGAAGCTTGTTTACTCTGTTGGCTCACCTGTATATGCTGTAGTATCCGCTCCACACACCATCCGCTCAGGTCTTTGTACTTTTCTGCAACATCAGTTCTACCCTCTGTCAGCTGATCTACCAGGCACAGGAGCATCATGGGAACTGCCATGCTGTTGATTGGCGGATCACCAGGAAGTTGAGGACGACTGAGATCTGATGAATCCTTCTGTACCCAGAATATCAACCGATCCATCATGCTCTCAGCATCTGCCTGTGGAGAACACGGACAAACATCTGACACCTGACCATGAAATATATACTATCAACTAATTCTGACATTTACATCAAAGGTGAGAAAACAGATTAAAAACATGCTGAAAAGTTACTAAAAGGGTTCACTTTTTAATACAAATCTATAAAGCACATCAGTCATAGTTCAATACATTATGTCATTATTATTTAACCCAGTTTAAGTTCTAGGTGAGATACTGACTAATAGTTTTACCTGCATCTCTTGGTCTTGTGTAATTCTGGACAGCTCATCCATGGCCATCACATAAAAACACTCGCTGAATATCGTCCTTTGAACCTTCACTGCTCGCCCGTCTGCTGATCTACCAGGCACAGGAGCATCATGGGAACTGCCATGCTGTTGATTGGCGGATCACCAGGAAGTTGAGGACGACTGAGATCTGATGAATCCTTCTGTACCCAGAATATCAACCGATCCATCATGCTCTCAGCATCTGCCTGTGGAGAACACGGACAAACATCTGACACCTGACCATGAAATATATACTATCAACTAATTCTGACATTTACATCAAAGGTGAGAAAACAGATTAAAAACATGCTGAAAAGTTACTAAAAGGGTTCACTTTTTAATACAAATCTATAAAGCACATCAGTCATACTCAGTTCAATACATTATGTCATTATTATTTAACCCAGTTTAAGTTCTAGGTGAGATACTGACTAATAGTTTTACCTGCATCTCTTGGTCTTGTGTAATTCTGGACAGCTCATCCATAGCCATCACATAAAAACACTCGCTGAATATCGTCCTTTGAACCTTCACTGCTCGCCCGTCTCTCGTCAGGCAGAAGGCACATTTCCCCGGGCCGCTGGAGGTCTGAACTCGAGCAAACTTTTGCAGAAATGCAGCACCTGAAAGTCAAGACTGTCTGATGTAACAGGATCACAGCAAATCTGTGCGATTACCAAGTTCAAATCAAAGTTGCAAGATCAAATAATAAAAAAAAAGTTTGACAGTTTATAGTTTATCATTAAAGTGTGGGAGCCCATTTTATGTTACGTGACATTTTTCTGAAGCTTTAGTTTTGTTGAGGACGACTGAGATCTGATGAATCCTTCTGTACCCAGAATATCAACCGATCCATCATGCTCTCAGCATCTGCCTGTGGAGAACACGGACAAACATCTGACACCTGACCATGAAATATATACTATCAACTAATTCTGACATTTACATCAAAGGTGAGAAAACAGATTAAAAACATGCTGAAAAGTTACTAAAAGGGTTCACTTTTTAATACAAATCTATAAAGCACATCAGTCATACTCAGTTCAATACATTATGTCATTATTATTTAACCCAGTTTAAGTTCTAGGTGAGATACTGACTAATAGTTTTACCTGCATCTCTTGGTCTTGTGTAATTCTGGACAGCTCATCCATGGCCATCACATAAAAACACTCGCTGAATATCGTCCTTTGAACCTTCACTGCTCGCCCGTCTCTCGTCAGGCAGAAGGCACATTTCCCCGGGCCGCTGGAGGTCTGAACTCGAGCAAACTTTTGCAGAAATGCAGCACCTGAAAGTCAAGACTGTCTGATGTAACAGGATCACAGCAAATCTGTGCGATTACCAAGTTCAAATCAAAGTTGCAAGATTAAATAATAAAAAAAAGTTTGACAGTTTATAGTTTATTATTAAAGTGTGGGAGCCCATTTTATGTTACGTGACATTTTTCTGAAGCTTTAGTTTTAATACATAAAAAAATAGTTAAGTACATATACATCTTTACATGTTAACTTTTGAACAGGGTCAATTGGGTAAATTCAATTATTTAGTCTTGTGAACTACTGTATGTCAACTATAAAAATCTGTTTCGTGCGATAGCTTTTTCAGGGCAGTACTAAATAAATAAAAAACATGCAATTGTTATGATCACTCTTTTTATTTTGTAATTTCTGCAGATGCAGTTTCTGAATATAATATGTCTCTATTTCTGACCAAATAAATGTAGCCTTGGTGAGCATATAGAGGTCTGGATGTACAGTAAAAACAATAATATTGTGACATATTATTACAATTTAAAATAACTGCTTTCTATTTTTAAATATCATTTATTCCTGTGATGGCAAAGCTGAATTTTCAGCATCATTACTCAAATGGATGGATGGATGGAAAAAGCAACTAAGAAACTGAATCCCAAACCTGATTTAGCAGCGTCAAGAATCTCAGGTCTGTGAAATCTTTCCATTGTACGATACAGCCTGCTGTACATCCAGACCTAGTGGATATGTTAGACATCAGACACTCAATTTAACACAGATTTTATTGGGACCAAAAAAAAAAGAAAAAGCACTTATGATTACAGTTTTTCTCAGTCGCTTTGGTGCATTTCTCGAATCATCCTTAATATTTGCAAATATGTGCATTTCTCAAAACAATTCATACAAACAGCACCACACAACGGATCACCTGCAAAAGCCTGTAACTTACTCAAAATCTTTAGTTCATCTCTCAAAAGTAAGTATTTATGTCAATGAACATATCAGTGCCATCAGAATGAAAATCCTTGTGTCATTGTTCACAAACAAGATAGTCAAAATGCTTAGTCATGTTGTCAATATAACAGTGCATTCTGTTAGTATTACCTAAAGTAAACTATGGCAACAGTTTGGATGGCAGTTACTGTATTGAAATGCAGAAGGCTGCACTTCTTATGTATGCCATATATCCACTTCAAAAGTTGTTAGAAAACACTCTCTGTCTTGTTAAGAGAATGTTCCAGATATGCCTCACCCCTCCTTTTTTCCCCCTCTCTCTTATTCCCCCTCCTGTATCCATTTCTCTCTCTTGTATTATGTTTTAAATATCTCTTACTCATATGCGAGGTATGCATGCTTAAATGTATACATTAGTTTTCTTGGTTTAATTGCCCCAATAAAGACATGAATGTTAGGACTACAAGGGTAAAGGTGTTCGAGAGAAACTCTGAAGACAGTTCAGCATTCTTCGCAAAAGACTATTCCTAATATGTCCATGTTTTTCTGTACAGGTGGCCATTTTATATAAACATCTTCTTGGCCAAAGATCCTTTGTGTATGTTATTCATATCCTCATTGGTTAAGAGGATGAAACTCCCCTCGACATATGCCTATATAATATCTGTATTTCTATGAATAAAATGAAGTATTGAGAATACCACTGAATGTGTGTTTTCTTACTTCCCGGCCGTCTATTTACACTTTGGGAGACTGAGAAGATTTCACGGTGGCAAAGAGAATTTACAGAGGGACCAATTGTTATTTTTATTAACAAAAGTAAAAATATACACATTACTGTATGTGGGATATTGATTGAAAGAGACTGGATAGTTACAGTTACACTTTACTAGTGGTCTGACAAAAACAAATAAAAAAAAGCATTACAACGTCACTGTGATATAGTAAAGAAATATGGGCACAAAATACAAAATTAGAAAGGCAAACACAGGAAACACCCCTTAGGCAGAACTTTGCTTTTGCACGCAGCACTGTATGAGGAATTGCAGTGCAGTCCGTCTACATCTCCTGACGTGCCAGTCTGTCGGCCCACAGATTCTCATCTACATCACAATGAATATCTTCCCTTGCAATGCAACGTGGAACTGGAGTCAAGTGAACCATCTCACAACTTCATATATGTGGATGAGGCTGGCTTCAACCTGATCAAAAGCAGAAGGCGTGGTTGAAATGTCATCGGCCACAGAGCTACTGTTGATTTACCAGGCCAACAGCGAGGAAATATCCATTGTCATAAGTTGTAACTCTTGTGTTGTCCTCTGTCTATACATGCTTTCCAATTGAAGGTTCATGAGATGCACCTTTGAGCTATTTCAGAGAACTGGTTTATCATTAGCTGATCTTCATTCTCTTCATTAGTGAAAGTCAAGATTCACCTGCACAATTCATGGCAAATTTACAAAAAGTCTAATAGAAATGTGTAGAAAATATGCTTGATTATTTAAGATAACTAGATCAACCATTATGCATTTAATGACTTATACGATGAACTAATGACTAGATGTTTTGGGGGGTAAGACTGTTGCACAGAGAACTATATAGTACAGTACATTTTGAGCAACATGACATTAGCAACTGATAATGTAGGAAACCGCAGACAAATGTACATATTCAATTGCATTAATGTACCAGAGCAATCGCAACTTGTTCAAAAGAATGAGAAACTGCTTTTATGATGTGCACAATTGACTAGATGATGAGTAGTTTTGAGAATTTCGTTTCTGATCTGAGAAATGCACCAAAGCGACTGAGAAAAACTGTAATATAGGAATAGACAGAACTTGAAAATAAAAACTAAAATAGAAAAAAAAATCTAACCTGTCTCCCTTGCAACCACACATATTTCAGCTCATCATAGACCTTCCCATCTTTTCCAAGGCAGTTAAAAAAACCACTAAGGTCAATAAAATGAAACAAACATTTAGCAGGGGCATTATATTTAATCCACGTGTTAAATTAATTAATTTTTAAATGAACTTTAACACATAACTTAGCAAAGTAAGTACATCCGCCTTAAATAATGAATAATTTCAAAATATTTCATACGAATACTGTTTGAATGATGGGTGTCCCTCAGGGTTCAGTGTTAAGGACAATTTCAATGCTTCAGCATTAATCATTCAGGCTTACATTATACAAATATTTTAGCATCCAGTTAGACATTTAAAGAATTATAGTGAAGTACTGCTAAACCCATGTATCAAAATATGAATCATTTCACCTTTGTTCTTTGTCATGGGAATATTTCAGCCAGAAATCCACGACTCTGTCCAGTTCAGTCCGGATTCTCTCTCGATACTGTCCCAGCAGTGCTGCAGTCATTGTTCCTTAAAATAAAAGTCATGCATGAAGCCTGTTTTATAGAAGGACTAATAAAGTTGGAATATGTAGGCATTGCAGTAGTGATCCTGTGATGTTAAAAACTGACCCTTGATCTTTGTTAGTGAATCAGTGTTTACTGTCCATATGCTAGCTTTATATCTCTTCTGTCTGCTGTGTATCATACACCTAAAATGTTTGCAACTAAAAAGAAATAGCAGCCACTGAAAGCAGTTCAGGTCATTTATTAAACACAAGCTTTTAGTGCATCATTACAGCTTTTAGAAGTAAAGGTGACTGTAAAGTGTTTGCTGACTCTCTACAAAAGGTGAATAAATTATCAAAAACATGGATACGACAACCGTGTAGTTCAACATGTTCCATGGTAGAATGGTGTTATTTATTTAATGACCTATTTGATAACTTTGTACAGGCCACTCTCAACACAAAAAGTTCAACAAAATGACCGAATGATTTCAGCAGATTTCATGCGGTTTTATAGTACTTACCAATAATTGTAGTAATAATAATGATATTTGAGTTATTTGAACATTATTTCATTATCGCAGAACACAAATGAAAAGTGTAATGAACTGTTAATTAACAAGATAATAATGATTATAATGAAACACTGTGTACTTTATTTGCAAATGAAGCTGAATGGCTAAATGAAGCATGCCTTTAGTCAGATCAGCGCCGGTCAGATTCAGGAGTGGAGGTTCTTCTGTAGAGCTGTGTGGACTTTCCTCAGGTTCTGTCTCACTCGGACGAACTCCAAGAGCTGAACCTCCTCATGCAACCTCTGCTCCTCTTCCTTCTCCTTCTGAGAAACAACAGGACAAATCACAAAACACAGAAGACTAACAAAACTGATGAAAATCTCACCTTTAAAACTGACCATGCAACAAACATTTCCACCTATATGTCTACAGTGTGGTAAACAAAATTACATTAAAGATTGTGAATGCACAGTTTGTGCATATTAAATTATTATGATAACACAGTAGAAATAATGTGGTAGCTATGCTGGAAACCATGGTTAACAGTCAAGAAATAAAGCAAGAAACATGTAATACTAGCAATGTAAAAAAAAAATCCATTTAACTAACACTACAGATTTAATGTTGAATTCCTTCTGGTTCATTGTGCAATCACAGCATTTGTGTTTGATTGGTTTCAGCACACACACTGTGCTCTGGCTGCTGACCATCATCTCCTGATGTTTGCTCTGGCGTTCTTGCAGCACCTGCTCCAGGGGACTCCGGCTCTGCTCTCCCTCCTCTCTCTGGGTCTGCTCTCTCTTCCTCCTCTCCAGGACCATCTGAAGCTCCGGCTTACAGCACACCACCAGCCCTCTGTCCCACCCAAAGGGCCCAAGCACAAACAGCACATATAAAAGTAACAGTTTACCAGTGTTATTTTACTATTATTTATATACTATTACAGTTTTTATTAATATTAATTTTGTCATTAGCTTTTATAATTTTTATTAGTTTTCTGAATCAGCGACTGTAAGTATGTTTTGTTATTAGTTTAAGTATTTGCTATTGACTGTTCAAATGTGGAGTTTTGCGCTGCGCAGATAATAACGCGTCATGTCTGTGTGTGTGAGGGGAACAGGGTCACATCACAGGAGAGTGAACTGCCTGTCAGAAATCATAGCACGTCAGCTGTCTTAACCATGGCTTGTGTACTGCATCATCACTGTGTCTGTCACGCGACTCTGTTGCCCTTTCGGGCTTGAACTGATGGTAAAACTAACTACATTATTAACTGTCTTGATATTTACTTTGAAAGCTGAAGCTGCGATTATGGTAAGGGGCGTAATTTCCGACGCGTGCTTGTGGTGTTCGGCCAATCACAATGCACTGGGTCAGCTGGCCAATCAGAGCAGACTGCGCTGGTCAAAGGAGGGGGCTTTGTTGAAAACGACGTGTTTGAGAGAGGCGGGGCATAGAGGACCTACAATAATGTACAGTATTTGAAAAATAATGTGTTTTTTGAACATTAAAGCATGCCAACATATTCTGTTACACCAAATACACAAAATGATCTTTAAAATAGCATCATATGACCCCTTTAATGAAAACGGTTTTAAATAGTTTAAGTTAACATAAACAACACTGTATGTAAAAGTAGTCGAAGAACTGTAATATCTATAAGGAGAGAAAAAAAATGACTATGACGTTAAACAGAAAATCCAGTGCTGTCTGGATGCTTTTTTGGTCCATTCCATTAAACAGTCATGATGGACCAAACCTCAATAAATATCCCTAGTAAAATCAGATTGATTGACAGGAATATTGATCCTACTAGGGGGAACAAATCTTTTAAATATACAGTACAGCACACCAACTGATGATAATGTATCTAGGTGAAATTTACATTTATGTATTTAGCAGACACTTTTATCCAATGATTTAAAAATGAGAAAATAATTCAAATAGAGGAAAATGCTAAAGCTTTTTTCTTGTATTTTCAAAATGTATTGCGACATCATACAATATGGAGCCCCCTTCACAAAACGTCTGCACCCCCTGAGAAACTTTGCATTCACTCGTTTTGTGACAGAACGCAAAGGTTTTGCGAGTGAATGTGAAGTTTCTCAGGAGAACTCTGAAGTTTTGTGTCAAAAAGCAAACACTTTGTGAGGGAACAAAGTTTCTAGGGGGAACGCAAACGTTTAGTGAGGGAATGTTAAGTTTCTTGGAGGAACCCTGAAGTTTTGCGACAGAATGTAAAGGTTCATGAGACAATGCAAAGTTTCTTGGTGAACAAAATTTGGTAACACTTTCTATGAAGCCCGTATTTATAATACATTATAAGGGTATTCTTAAGGCATTATAATGAATGCATAATGCATTATAAAAAAAACGTATAATATGTTATATCAACTCATGAATAATCATAACAACAGTTATAATACATCATAATACTTACATATTTGTGGTTATCAGTTTAAGAGTATGATTATTTATAACACACAATGAACACCATAATAAATCTACTTCATTTACAGAATAATGGACTGTATCATATCTTGACATTGTTTATTTAAGATCTGCACAGTATCTTACTACAGCTTGTGAGTGGTGAGATGTTGAGTGTTTCCTGTGTAGCTAATGTTAATTCATTGATGTGAGCTTTATACTCCAACTGAAAAAAATGCAATGTTTTATATGGTTACATTTTATTTTGATGGTCCCCTTAATCAATCGACTATAAGCAACTACATGCCAACTAACTCTCATTAGTGTATTAGTATGCTCAAGAATGGTAGAATCTAGTATGGTATAATAAGTTGACGTACTTGCAAAGACACTTATAGTCAGTTTATCTGTTGGTTGACCATCAAAATAAAGTGTTAGCAAATATTTACAGTAGTAGACATACTAATACTCTAATGACCACTTGTTGATATGTAGTTGCAGAGTCAATTATCAACAGCTGTTTAAAGGGTATCATCAAAATAATCAAACTGATATTACAATAAAAATAGTTAAAAGCAAATGTGTCATAT
>NW_015506647.1:142831-176896 GCF_001515645.1 Sinocyclocheilus grahami | reverse complement strand
GAACAACATATGCTCCCATCCAGATGTTGTCTCTTTCAGGGAAGACCTTGCATTTTCCAACATGACAATGCCAGACCACATACTGCATCAATTACAACATCATGGCTGCGTAGAAGAAGGATCCGGGTACTGAAATGGCCAGCCTGCAGTCCAGATCTTTCACCCATAGAAAACATTTGGCGCATCATAAAGAGGAAGATGCGACAAAGAAGAGCTAAGACAGTTGAGCAACTAGAAGCCTGCATTAGACAAGAATGAGACAACATTCCAATTCCTAAACTTGAGCAACTTGTCTCCTCAGGCCCCAGACGTTTGCAGACTGTTATAAAAAGAAGAGGGGATGCCACACAGTGGTAAACATGGCCTTGTCCCAACTTTTTTGAGATGTGTTGATGCCATGAAATTTAAAATCAACTTATTTTTCCCTTAAAATGATACATTTTCTCAGTTTAAACATTTGATATGTCATCTATGTTGTATTCTGAATAAAATTTTGAAATTTGAAAATTCCACATCATTGCATTCTGTTTTTATTCACAATTTGTACAGTGTCCCAACTTTTTTGGAATCGGGTTTGTATAAATATGGGCTTCATAGAAAGTGTTACACAAAATAGAGATAGAGTTTCACCTAAGTGGGGATCTATAATTTATCAGCTGGTCAAATGCCTGCCAGCTCAAATGAGTTATTTGTCATTTCAAGCAAAATCAGAATTGCCAGCTGACAGATAAATGCATTTTCATGCAAGTGGATACGAAGACATATTAGAAATTTTGACTGAAAAAATACACTTATATACTACAAACATCTGTATATAGGAATGGACCCACAACAATTTTGTATTTAAAAGCATTTCAAGAATCATAATCACAGTTTTGACTTACAGAAAGGCATCAGAACAAAATGAAACACACCAAAATGCAATGAACAATTCACTCAGATGTCGATTCCAGTCTAGACATGTTGTAAACCTCATCATCCAGGAGTAATGACATTATTATGGAAAATAACACTTGAAACAAACTTGAAATCCGCTTATATAGCGGATAAGCTGTACTAAGAATATGGAAGGCGTAGTTCTGAACTCACCGAAAGTGTGTCACCGCTCCATGAGCGAGGTCCCCTGTGAGCAGCAGCGAGTGCAGGCTATCTGTTTACCTCACAACAACACAGGGGACACCTGAGAGAGGGAGAGAAGAGCCACTTCATCTCGCTGTCCGTCAATGTGAGGCGCACTGCACTTGTACGCCGCTCGGGGGCAGTGAGGGAACGACGAAGCCAACGAAGGATCAAAAAGGCGCACGGATAGGCCAAATATTGTACACATAAATAATGTGAATAGTGGGCTATTTTATGTTTAAAATCATGTACCTTAATGAGATGTGGGCTCCTGTTTTATCAGTAGCCTAATAAAAGCTGTTTTATTCTGAATGGAGGCAGGCTAGAGCACATGACCAACGCTCTTTATCGGACGCTTTCGCTTATAAAATAAAATAATTATGGCTGCAAATGGTGCATTTCGCATTAGCTTAGCTAAAAAACAGAGGTGTGTTTAAGTACTAAAATACTGTTAAGAACGTCTGTTGAACTACATTTTGATGAGAAAATTACTCTGATACATTCCTTCAGACCCTTTCGATACCTTTGCGTTGAAGGAGAAGAGCCCAATGAGAAGCGCTGGCTCTCTGTCAGCTGAGTAACAAAAGAGGTGTTATACTGAGCTCAGGGATCTTTTTACTTCAGGAAGTAATGACAAAAACTGACCCCTCTGACTAAAGATGTGCAAATGTCAAACTAGAGGGCACAAAACCCTCAAACCTGAAATATGACTCTGGGAATTAACTCCGAGGGAAGTGAAACACTTGAATTGTGATGAAGGGAAAGTGAAATCAAACAGGGCTACTGGTTATTCAATCTGTCAAGATTAAAAGACTAACAGCTCAATATGTTTAATTATCTAAAATTTCAAGCACGATTATCACATTTCAAAAACAAGAAGTATCTAAAATCTCCAAACACAACTACATTACTTTTAAATGCTAGCTTGGGTTATAAGCACATGAACATACAGTATGGGTCATAAATGGGATCATTTCTGATGTTTAAAAGAAAGCATTAGGTGATGTGTAACCATTCAGTGACATTTTTACCATCATCTTGCTGCACGGTTATTATCATGAACTAAAACCTTAAAAAACATTTTCATTACTTGAAATAAAATAAACTAAAACTACATTAACTAAAACTTAAAATATACAGACATATAATATAAATATATATATATATATATATATATATATATATATAAAACACCAAAACGGAATTTCTACAATTTTAAAATTAAAATGAAAACAAAATATAACTGCTTGACATGTCAAATCATCCTCAATAGGACAGACAAAAGACAACAAATACACGAACATTGAAAACTTTTATTTTTTCACCACATATTTAAGACAAGTCCTGATATTGTGTGGAGATTACCATTCTGTAGGGCAGAACAATACAATATAAAAGAAAATCAGCGTAAAAAAATAAAAACAATAAAAAATACAATAGGAAGCATTTTGTTTCAATGTGGAAATGACGATGAATATCGAAAACGAGATGAAAGTGTTGACAGGCAGGTCCACACGACATCTGACAAATAATCACGGTTCTGACAAGCACAGTGAAATATTGTTTTTAACAAAACAAGCCTACTGGGGAATGTAATATCTGTACTGTTCATACATGCACAAACAAAGTCCATAATTAGTCTTAAAACAACCTAGACCATAATCATCAATTCAATAAACAAAATATTAAACCAATTATCTGCAAATCTTCACTCAAAACATCAAAGTATTAAGGCACTATTTTAAATCCTATTGCAATTTTTTCCCAGTCAATGTGTTACCCTTTGACATGAACCCAACCATTACAAGTTTGCCACTGTCCTACTTAAAAATAAATCACATTTGTCTAACAGTGCTGATGGTTAACTCCGTGTTATAGGTAGAATAAACTGGCAGTTTGGTCATTTGCTTCTTTTTTTTTTGCATGAGCTAATTAGCAGCAAATGTCTTTGAACCTCTGCATAGCTGATTGTTCTGCTTTCTGGTTATATGGTTGTTGTTTTCCCACTTCACTGTAGCAGTCTTTAAATGCCAGGGCAAGTTATATGTCAATAACCAATAACAAACTCTCTAGCCTTAGTAGAACCGCACAACTGGTCAGTTAAACCAGAGGAATGTCCTCCATGATAGTTTTTAATGGCTAAAACCAAAACAAGGTATGTTTATCTATGGCCAGTATAAGAAAAGGTCAGTTACAGCCAGACTAAACAGTACTGATCTCCAAGAGTTTTTGGTTTTGTTCATGATTAGGGAAAAATCTGATGGTATGACATGACTGTGTTCAGCTTTCAGTATCTTGAAGCTGAACGACTTGATCCAAACAAACAGAAGACAACATATGGAAAAACAGGCGAGAGAGGGGGTGGGAGGAGAGGCACGAGAGATCCAATGAGGTGAGGTCTGATGAGGAGGATGCTGGGACAGGTCTGCAGGATAAGGGTGTTCATGAACTGGGCATGAACATGGTCCATCTGTGCTGGAGCACAGAGGGAGACACAAGGAGGTTTTCATCTCTGCAAAGACAGAGTGAGACACAGTAAGTCAAACGTGTTCATCCATACAAATGCTGAGCTAATATTAGAGACAGGAAAGAATAAGATAGGAAACAACAACAGACTGTTTTAAATTATGAAGAAAACAATCACTTAAAGCTTAAAAGAACATCCTGGGTTCAATAAAGGCTCAATTACACAAACATTACAAAAAGACCGATAATGCATCATAAACGTCCATTTCAAGTAAATTTCCACTAGTACGTTTCTCCAGATTCTTTTGCATAATGTAATAGTACCGTATCATTTATCCACAATATTAAAGATTTTATAATTGACCCATATTAGTTGATACTACATATTTAATTTTGATAATTTCTAAAAAAAATAATTTACCTTGGCCGTCAGCTAACACTAATTTAAAGTTTAAAAACACTAGTAATTTAATAACACTGTAATTTTTTACCAACTCTCAAAATGTATAACCATTTTTCACACTTTACATCATAACGTTGTGATGTCTAAATTCACTTGCAGCATTTAAAATTAGATTTTTAGTTTTAAAATTATATTTATTATCCAGTTAGACAATTTTAGTATTGCCAATCATCATTTATCAGCCATAAAATTTTAATAATTATTAACTAGTTATCAACAATAATTTTAATATCTAATCTATCAAACCAGTTTTTATTTCTGAAGAATCATGTGATACTGAAGACTGGAGAAAATTCTGATTTGCCATCAAAGGAATAAATTACATTTTAACATTGAAATATTACAAATATTTCACAATATTACTGTTTTTACAAAACCAGATGATTTATAAAAAAAAACTGATGCAGAGAATTTGCAGGTATTTTTTACACTGTTATGAGTGCTTTGATGAAATGCTCAACCAAGTGAGTTGAATTTTGAACTTCCCTATGTATTTTTTTAAATCGCTTTATCAGAGTTGGTTGTGAAATTTTGTTATTCATGTGATGTGTCAGCAGTTAACAACTGATAAGTTACATGGCTCTGAACTTGGTCTGGTGTGTGTAAGTGTGAGTTGATCTTTTTGCTGCATCAACACCTCTTTGCTGTTTTCTGAGTTGATCTTGTTTCCCCTTAATATCACGACTAGGATTCAAGACCATTTCCTCACCGAAGTCATGACATGAGTTTGAGTGGCTTGCTAACCTCGAGGATGCTTTTGTCCTACAGGGCCATTTCTGGTGCTTATCTGAAGAACTGTGTGGAGTGGTTTGATCACTAGAAGATGCTACACTTGATGTTGCCTGAGGGAAAAATTTCGATTGCATCATAGATGCTGTATTTGAACATGCAAAACGACTAAAGGAAGTTCCTTCATCAGATCGAGATTTAGAGATGTTAGACCGCTTTTTGAGAAATGCACCTTCTACACTGGACTTTTTGGAAGGTTTTAAATCATTCTCCTCCATTGTAACTTTATGTCTTTTCTCTGATCCACCAGTTCTAGCTAATGGTGTGTCAAGGGCTTCGACAGAACGTGAACCAACTTTGCTCACAGGAACAGATGTGCGACGTGTTTTAATAAACGTGTTACTGCGCAACGGTGCCGACACTTTCAGGCTATTTGCTTGTGATTCGTTAACTTTGGGTTGTCGTGACTGGATAGCAAATGGTCCCAACCCTCCAGCAGAGTCATCTAACGAGCGAGACGAACTTGACCCGTAACTACGAATGAAAGTAGTGTTGCGCACAAGACCGACAGATGCTAAACTCTGCATGGACATGGAGGACTCAGGTTCGTTTGAGGCAGAAAAAGACGAGCATGAGGAAGAAGAGGAGGGCGCTCTTACGGGGCTGCAGTGAAGGCTGCGTGAGAGGGTCCTCATGTGGCTGCTCATGTTCTGCGAGGCAGCAGGCACTAGCACCGGACTGGAGCGTGGACTGTTTCTCATGGGGCTCCGCGGGGCTCGGCCTGACTTGGTCAGATGCTTGGTCCGGGAGTGGCGTGGGCTGCCACCGTTACTGAGAGGGGAAAGAGAGCCCTCCAGGTCCTCCAGCCGCTGGGTCAGTGCCAGCTTCTGCTGAATGGCCATGCGGAGGAGAGAGTTGAGCGTCTTTTTCTCATCCTCAGCGGCGGCGAGCTGTCTCTGCATCTCATCTAACTGAGTTACGTACTGGTCACATCTGTGAAAATGGTAAGGATACAGGAAACAGGAATGGAGATACATATAAAATGAAATAACGAAAGAATAAAAGGGATTACTTTTTGCATAAACATCCCTTATAAAAACACTTTAGTTTTTATTAGAAACTGATGCAAGAATGTGTAGAAGAGTATTGTCCTCATGAAAGCGCTACACACACACACACACACAAACCGGACCGAAACCCTTTGGTGTCTGAACAATAAAAAATATGAGTTTATGAGTAAAAACAAAATCAATACACAGTTAACAACCTTGATAACTAGTATTACTTGCAAAGGTAATCATCACTATTACTAATGCTACTATTGCTCATACTTTGGTTTAGTGATTAGTATGTAACTATGGCCTGTAACTTTTTAGGCACTGACTGTGTTACAGACATGACACACACTGTATATACACACATACATATAATTTTTTATTTTAATCTGGTGGTGGAAAAGTAGATGCATAATAGTTAAAAAATTTAAAATCAATCCCATTGACACTGAAAAGATATAGCAGTGAGCTCCTTTAACTTGGGCCAGTAACCAACTACCTAGTAACTAGTGGTCTTTTTAAAATGTCTGATAACTATATATACACTACCATTCAAAACCGTTTGGGGTCAGTAAGAATTTTTTTTAGCAAGGATTTGATCAATAAATGACAGTGAAGACATTTATAATGCTACAAATAAATGCTGCGGATTTTGAACTTTCTCTTTATCAAAGAACTTTGAAAAAGGCTATCACAGTTTTCAGGTTTTCAACATTGATAATAAGAAAGATATTTTTTAGCAGCAAATCAGCATATTAGAATGATTTCTGAAGGATCATGTGATACTGAAGGCTGGAGTAATGATGCTGAAAATTCAGCTTTGACATAACAGGAATAAATTACATTTGAAAATAAATTAAATAGAAAATGATTTTAAATTGTAATAATATTACTGGTTTTACAGATAGTTCAATTTATTTAAAGATAATAAATAAAATGCACATCAAAATAGCAGCTATAACCTTTTTATTTGTTTTAATATTTACTAAAATCATTAAATAATTATAAAATCAATTGGTAAGTGTTTCAACAAGTTATGTGGTTGGCTGCAATCTTAAAAATCAGCTTTTATTTCTAAAGAAGTCTAGATCCACTACTCGCTGTTCCCTTGACACTTGATCTATGACTTGAGCTCTGAGTGAGCTGCTCTCGTCTGCACACGGGATCAGAGAGTGTGCACGTTAATCAGCATGTGAGAGGAGCTTGTGAGAGACCGGGCCTTGAGATTATAATCTTATTAGCTTGCTCTCAAAACAGGGTCATGACTGTCTAATCTCTATGACTCTCTTTCCAAAGTCCTTTCAGATCTTTCTACAACTGTAAACAAACACTGCCTGTATATCTTTTACCACAGTGCAGGTTGTTCTATGACTAAAAAGTCTCTATAACTCCTTACATCATGTCAGCTAATGATTTATGTAGCGTCTGGACCAATCAGACACACCATTTTTCATTTGATTTAACAAATCAATTATTCATTAGATTAACAAATCGTCACAGTCCCCTCACCCAATAAATTGGATGCCAGGATGTCTGCCACTAGGACCCCCTGGTTACCATGGCAACCCTGACACCAGATACATTTACGGCCTCCTGGAATTTAGGTGAAGAAAATCGCTTCCTTGCCCATAAGGAAAATCCACAAGGGAAGGACTTTTCACACAGGATCTTTCAGGTCATGGTGCATATTATTGTCATCGTGTATTTTGCCTTTGAGATTGTATACTGTTTTATGTAGGCTTATGATCGAAACACTCACTCCTGTCAGCTTACATATATATATATAACCCTACCATGTTTAGTATCTATGAATTAGTATTCGGATGATCTAATTGAGAGTGTATATTGTATGTTTATACCTACGCAACATATGAGTGTTCTAAGAGTCTTTAGTAATTTTGATCCAAGTTTCATATGCAAATTACCATGCTTTCAAACAAAGGGCCATAAAAACGCCCCAGTATCTCAGAACTCCCACTTGGGATTCCGGACTTCCTCATTGGACAAGCCCATCTTGAGAGGCGTGAATCTTTGCAGACTTTAAAGGCGTACTTCATGTGACCCGCCCAGTCGGTGGTTCTGTTAGGTTTCGATAAGATGTGAGCTCCACCACTCCAGAACATCCTAAGTTACGTGCCAGGCTTCGGCCTCAACCTTTCCATTTCATCCCAGAACATCCTAAGTTACGTGCCAGGCTTCGGCCTCGACCTTTCCATTTCACCAAGATTCTCTGACTCAAACTGGCCTTAAGATTGCATCAGGAATCTATTTTCAGACAGACGAGACTTGCAAGTATCCAAACTTAGTCTTATTAATTGATACATTAGGTATCATTTTCACCTTTTTACAAAGGTGTGTTTGAACTAAGAATCTGATGTTTCCCTCCGGTGTAAATCTGCCGAATATGCAAATGGTTCCATAATTTCATTCCTTATTTCGCTTCTCTGTACTGAATTAAGCTTTAACCCTTTCCTATACCAACTGTATGCATGTGTGTGTGTGTGTGTTTATGTAGAATGTTAGACTAGTTTAAGTGTTTATGTAGTTAATAAAACCTTACTTGTATCACACTTGACGTGGTTCATTGTTTGCTCATAACTGGAGTCACTTAATCATGCAGATTTATGCTACAAGCTTTTGTAGAATTGTACAGTAAGGAAGTTATTTCCCTTAACCAGGAAATTAACGTTCTTAGAATTGACAAGACAGTTGACCCTGAGAGGTCAGCTAAATATCTACAGCGGATCTAAAATATTCATAATTAATTATAACTAGTTATGATTAATTATTAATATTTCCCATGAGCTGATTCGTTACATTTATGTATTCTCATGCAGCCCAAGACAACCAATCGGCAACTATTACAAATAAAAATTGAATGTTTTTCCTCAATTGATAAGGGAAAGCTGGAACTGGGAGAATCAACTTCTCCCATGAACTTATCTGCACTCTGTCCATAAATCAAACCAGTTTACAAACAACCAGTTTAACCTTAAAACCCCTATAATCATTCAATGTGCTGTACGAGCAATGAACTGAGAAACTTCTATGGTCCGTGAGCAAAACACTTGAGCACGTGTAATCCCATCATACCTGCTTGCGAACATGACCCGAAGGGAGGAGAAGGTGGCTGCATCCTCTTTCAGGGCCTTTAGTTCATTTCTCAGCTTCCTCATCGTCTCTGTCACCATACTTTTCTCAGTCTCGTACTTTGTCTTCAGGTTGGTTAAAGCCAACTCAGCTGTCTGAGGAAAAAAAAAGTAAAGCAGTCATATGATCTGATTAACACTAAAGGAAACCATGTGCTCAAGAACAATCTCCAAACTGCATAGAGTAAAAGCCGCACATTTTACACAACTATTCAATAAATACGCAATAAACACTGTGATAAACTGATATATTGGCCTAGTCAACCTTTTTCAAGAGTAACAGTAATGTCCATTAATGATTCCTGCTTGAATATTAAACAGAAGTGTTACTTTTGTATCTGCTCTGAAACCTACTGAGGTCCTTGACAACAATAATGTACATTTTCTGTTCAAATATTCCCAATAATTGTCTACCGCTTTAAATTGCATGCAAATGAAGCAGTTAAACATCACACAACTGGCTACTATATTGATAGGAAAGAAAAGCAGTGTTTAAATATAAAAATTATTTTTATTTTATATTTAGTATGCATTCAATACGTTACATATCTTACATCTGTACCTGTTTATTGGCCTTTAGGACAGTTCTGAGGGTGGCTATCTGCTCTCTCTTGGTGCTCAGGAGGGACTTAAGTTTTAACACTTCCTCAATCAGCGCCTCCATGTCACGGTCTAATTCAGTGCTCCCTCCTGCTGCTGGAGAAGACAACAGGTTACGCTGCCTGCACAGGTCCACCGCCACCTGGAAAGTAAAAATTTATTTATATAGCACATTTAAACAGTGGTGGCGACTAAAGTGCTAGAAAGACTGAATTACAACACAATATAAAATTCATAGCATACATATAAAAATAATCATGAGCATAGTATAAAAACATAAAAATGTGTCAAAAATGCCAATAAAGCAAAACCTTAGATTTAGATATTGCCATGATTTCAACATTTTTTTTTCTTGAGTTGACTAAAAGCAAAAGTGCAGCTATAATCTGAATTTTGTTGTTAAAACAGATTCAGGCAGGCATCCTAATGCAGCCTGGTCTAATCGGTTCATATTTTATGCTTTACCTCCACCAAAAAAGCTGCTTAAAGGCTTAAATGAAATGTTTCAATGATGAGCTATCATTTTATTCAGCCGTCTTTATTTAAGGAGCATTTTAGGATACATTAAAATGAAAATTCTTGTGTGTACACTTCCTTATATTACCTTTTAATGTTAACTAGCATAAAGAGCTGAGACCAAGGTTGGAAATTAGGCACTTGGGGCAAGTGAGTAATTAAAACTAAATCTAAGGCTATCGCGATTAAAGTGAAATGGGAAAGTGAATGAAAATTGAACAAGAAGTGACAAAAGTGTTTCCGACACTGGCTCAGACATACCTGTAAATGTTTAATCTGGCAGCGTATGATAGCTACCAGATTGCGCACATTGTTTGGGTCCCTGAAGTCTAGTGTAGGAGACCCTGGACAACTTCCGCAGCTAGATGATGTGTCTCCACTCCCTCTGCTGCCCAGGTCCAACACTTCACCCGATCGCCTGTGCCTACGGAGGGATTCGCGATAGTTGTGCGGTTGCGAATGGTTGTGCGTTCTCCCGGCTTGTGCTCCTTCACGGTAGTAATCCAGTGTAACACGACTGGGCGTGAGGTTGTTACAAACACACACATGATGGTAAAGGTTGGCCAGCTCCTCAGAGAAGGCCAGAAGCTCCTCCTGTGTAGCACTGAGGTGGCCTTCAGAGTCAGTGGCGACCTGGCGCGTGGCACCAATTTCCCGTTCCAACTGTCCTATTCGCACCTGGTCCTGTCGGCTAGCAGTGATACACTGTCGTATTTTATCAGCGAGTTCCTGTGCCTCGCCCCTCCAGTGTTCTTTCTCCTGCTTGTAGCGCTCCTCCAGACCTTTGGAGCGTTCTCCAGCCTCTTTCAGCTCCTCATGCAGACGCGCAAGCTCCTCATTTGCCGCTTGCATGCGGCACTCTAGCACCTCTGTGCTTTTTGCATCCACTTCGTAGTAGCTGATGCCATTTTCAGCTTCTTGGTTCTGAAGAGACCTAGGAGGCGGGCTCATTCCATTCTCTCGTTCAGCAGGCCTTTTCGAGGCCATACTCTGAAGGGTCTCCAAACGCTGGGTCAGCTGATCCATCTTCACCTGTTGCTCACTGAGAGCATCTTTAGACTGGGTTAACTGCTGCTGGAGATCATGCACGGTGCTGCTCAGTGTGGCTTTCTCTCTCTCCACCTGGATATGGGTACACAAACCCATATGACAAGATTATTCTGATTAACTCAATCCAAGCTTTTTGGATAGACAACAACACTCGAGATAAACTTACTAAAGAGACTAGAACTAAAGTCTCTTGTTGCTTAGTAACTGACTTGATGGTACAGTACACAGTACATCCTGAACAGGAAGTGGTATGAAACAGGAAGTAGTAGAGTTAAAAATAAAATAAAAAACATGACCATTTTACAGGCATTTACATCATGGGGTTCAAATCTTTTAATCTTTGGTCTGAGGTCGGAGATCTGAAGAGATGGACATCAACCAATATGAACCTGGCTACTCATCGACTTTACTTGCTTCCCTGACTTATACACATCCTCAAGAATATGGTATATCATTTTCATGAAACCTTGCCAGGTATCCATATTAACTGTTTTATAAAAGCAATAAGCCAGGGATGTGGTGATTTACAGTAATTTTAGAACAGCTAAGGGGTTTTTAGGGTCTCCGTTCTGTGTCGTGCCTGACAACACTGTTGTTCTAAATTCATTGTAAACCACTGCTCCACGAGGCCTATTGCTATATTACAGGTTGGCTGAGTGTAGAATTTGCAATGCAACATTGAGCAGATCTATTGTCCAATAAGTAAAACATGCATCGGATACCTAATTTGCAAAGTTAAGTTTGGATGTCAGGATATGCAAAACAAGGTCAGGAAGGAAAACACAAATACAGACAAATAATTCTCAGAAAGTCTCCAGTAAAGAATCTTTGATATAAAAACACTGCAACAGTTCATCAAGTGAGTGAGGGGCATGTAGGATGTGAAGAGGTTTCCTCACCTGCAGCAGCTGCTGCTTGAGTTTCTGACTGTCTGACAGGTGCAGCTCACTCAGGAGATCGGCCACCAGCCCAGGCGCCTGAGGTCTTAGGAACACATCGCTGTTTCTGGGTGTGGAGCACCTGTTTCTCTCCATCCCTTTGGAGTTATTATACCCACTGTCCATCTCCTCCTCCTCCTCCTCTCCTGCCTCCTTCTCTTTCTCTCCATCCCGGCTGTCATCCAGCTGTAACTCTAAGTGGCCAATAGAGTCAAAGGGGTTGAGGGTAAGGGCGGCGAGCTCTCGTCTCAGGCTGTTCTTCTGCTCCCTCTCCTCTTTCAGGGCCTCGAGTGCCTCGTCCAGCTGACACTCTGCAATCTCCCTCAGACGCCCAGCCTCTTCTAGCTGTGCCCTCATCAGCTCCAGCTCCTCATCTTTATGGGTCAACTCCAACTTCACTGACTCAAACTCCACCTGTGGACACAAATGTAGATGTTTAATATGTGATCGTCTCTCTAAATCTAGTTGTAGTAGTAAAGCACATATATTTGTATTATGTGATGAAAAACTAGATATAAAGGTTTCAAAGACTTGAATATTTAGTTTGGATGAAAAGTTTTTTGTGCCTTTGTCATTTTATTAGTGTGAGGCTATAAATGTACGTTTGTACTTGATACTGTCACCATATTCGAGATTTATTAAAAATCTCTCATTGTTTTTGTGCCAACCAAAATACAGCTCTGATTAAACTATAAATTGTAGGCCATATATATATATATATATCTTTAATGTATTTTTATTTCAGTTTCATTTTAGTAATTTTAGCACTTCAACCTTAACTTGAAAAACTGTTACCTTGACAATTAACTCAAATATTTTTTTCTTCTAATATTTCTATTGTATTTTTAGCAGTGAAAACATCAAGAAACTACAATTTTGACTAGGGCTAACAGAAGTCATACTCTGCAACGTTCCACTTGTCTACATCCTATGTAGCTCCCTTCCCCCAAAACATACCAGCACAGTACTAACTTGTTAGGCTGGATAAGCCTGCCTTTACTTATCTGGTATCATATAACTAATGTAATGACCACAGTAATACACAAACCATAACTATAATATTGACTGATAACTAGTTCCCATTTCTATAAACACATAAAAATTACAGTGGGGTCATTCCCTGTTAAATCAACCAAATTTCTGAAACTTTTTGATTATGGACATTTATGGCACCCCCCTAATATAATGGCAGGGGAACACTGTATATTCCTGGAATGGAACCATATAAATGGAATGGAGCCTTAAAATGTTAGTTAGAGGCATGCAAACTTTGGGGAAAAAAAACGAAGTGATTTTTGCCATTTTTGAATGGTCACCACTGGCGTATAATGCATCGAATATTGCTAAAGTCAACAGATTTTACTAATAGACCTACCAATCTCTGTAAAAAATAATATAATGATGCTGCCATCTTTCAAAAGTCATTTTTACCCCAACAGGGCATTTTAGTCCAACAGGGAAGGCGTTACAGTCTCTGAGTGACTGTGAATATTCATGCGGGATGTGAATAAAACCTTTCTTGTGTGCAGTCCCTCAGAAGGAAAGCTTTGTTAAAAATCAGCTGTGACAGCAGCTGCAAAAAACGCATTCAAAGTCGCAAGACATCTCTAGCGAAGCAAATTCCACAAGCAAAGACTTATGTCCAGCAAAAGCTAAAAGAAAGTGCTTAATGTGACATGTTGACTTGCATTAGAGGGCTACTATGACATATTTATGGAAAAAGTTGGATATTCAATAAATACAGAAAACAACAACACAAACAATACTTAAATATGAGATGTGCATTCTCCCACACCTGGTTCTCCTTAAGCACTGAGACTTGTTTCAGCAGGGAGATGTTCTCATCTTCCAGCTCACTGTTATCCTGAAGCTGCTGCACCTCTCGAGTCTTGTACTCCTTCATCTCCTCTCTCATTCGGGTTTTCTCCACCTCCAAACACTCACACTCCTGGAGTCAGCAGAAGTCAGACAGGGAAGTCCATAAAACTCAGAATAAACCAAACAAAAATAATTACATCTGCACAATTACAATTAGATGGTGGTAGCTGTATAAAATGCTGCAGCTTTAGTGTTTATGGTCTCTTTGTTCCATTTACCGGTAATACAAATTCTCTAAAAGGATGGTTCAAACTAAATTTATTTTATTGTGTCATGATTTACATGTTCACACCGCATTTCAGGCCTTACTTCAGAATATAAAAGGTGAAGTTTAGTAGTCCCAGGTGCATTTTCTCATACAATTAAACTGAATCAAAGCAGCCACTGACGTCAAACCTGGCGTGACACATTTTAATGCACTATATTTTTGCAGAGATTGCAAGGATATTTAGAATAGGAAACATCTCATCTCTCATGAGAGGGCAGATAAGATTTTATTATTAAAGAACTTTCCTTTAAAAGTAGAAATTATTCATTTCGTCCAGTACAATACTTCAATAAGTAGTTCACTATGGCCTTTCTTCTCTTCAAGCTGACATTGAAACTCAACCCGGTTTTGTCACATGATCAGGCCTCACGAAAACAAGGAGTCTTATTACCACTTTTACTTTGATCAGCAAGCGAGCCAGCAAAGGGTATGTTATTCAGTGGCATTTTAGCTCAGAACATTTCATTTTTCTAATGTTGTTACGCATAAAAAAAAGCTTCTTTTTATTTATTTTTTTTAATGAATCTCACTGTGCAGCTCATATAAAAAGTAAGGGGTTCATTGGACTTGTGGTTGGGAATGCACATGCAAACACAGGACTTCTGATTGATGGTAGTGTATGTACCTTCTTCAGCTGGGTGGAAAGGCCAGCCAATCTGTCATTTTCAGCCGAGGCATTGGCCAGCATGACACGGGCCTGTTTAAGCTCTGTCTGCAGCTCATCCATGCGAATCTCCATGACTGCCTCTTTAGTGGCCGACTCCTGCAATAGCCTCTCTTCTCGACTTTCCCCATCTGCGGCTGCACGCTTATGGCTGCTCACGGAGTCTGTTAGAGCCTGTAAACATATACACATAAAACACTCATCTCCATTATAGCCAACACACTGAGTTACACTAGCAGAGGTTTTGCCAATTCCCAACAAAACAAGAAACAAAACAATTTAGTTGACTAAATGAACAAGCAACACTGACATAATTTACGGCCCCTCCGCTACTTTGTGTGAATTTCTGAAATTCTTCAAATGAGAACAGCAGAGCTGTTGAAAGTTAAGTTGTCAGTCTTTAATTATTTGAGTAATTTGTTTACTTGCCTGACCAATAAACAACGGCAACTGTATTGAGAGCTGGTGAAGCGAAACTCTATACGTTACCCATGACACTACATTACATTCCAGCTTCCAGAGGGTGTTATTACAATGTGTTAAGATCATGCTAAGGCCGCTGTAGTGCTTGAACAAACGGTAACAAACGTACACCAGATTGTCACACACTGAACTGTTACAAGATGAATCAATCAACAATGGCAAAGATGTCATTAACGTAGCAAAACACTTTTCTCTGAACATTGTAATTTAAGTCGTGTGAAAACGTGGGAAAAACATGCTTGTGCTACTCCATAATTAATAATGAAAGACTGAAGAGGGGGAAGTGATTTGTGCATGAGAGAGCCTGTAAGAGCAGGAGAATTTATACTTCTGTTCAGTAAATGTAAAAGCAGGACATGCTGTTTAAAAGACTAGTTCACCCAAAAATAAAGATGCGCTTTTCCTCATGTCCCTCAAAATGACATCCATGTGTGACACACAAAAGCAGATGTTAGAATATCTCAGTAGATCTTTTCCATAAAGCAAAAGGTGATGTATAATGCCAATATAATACAAAAAAGTATCACACATGTTTTTTTCCCTAGCACACTAGACCCATATGGAGATAGAATTGTTGCTTAATTCCAAATGAATAAAGATCTATAAATAAATGTGAAGAGATTAACAAACATTAAACATAGACAAATACATAGAATTAGATCCACAAATTAATCTTAAAGTTTCACAAACATGAATTAAATTCACAAATAAATAAAATGAGATTTGCAAATAAAATAAAAATTCACAAATATATATTTATGTCACAACCACAACTTTGCCTGGCATTTATTTGTGAATCGACCTATTTGAGCCAATGCAGATGCATGAAGTTATCTCAGGACGAGACCGCCCTGATTGTAAAGCAAAACGTGATTGGCTATAGCGAGATCGTGCTACGATTGGTCAGCGAATGTGGCTGTTATCTGATTGGCTTGAGTAGACGGTGGGTGGAGTCTACGTATTTGTGGATTGTCAGCATGTCTTGATGCAAGAAATGTTTCACAATCCACAAATGCACAGGACGCGATTCACAAGTGCGTGCAGCTATCTACAAATGCACAGGACGCGATTCACAAATGCGTGCAGCTATCTACAAATGCACAGGACGCGATTCACAAATAAATGCCAGGCAAAGTTGTGGTTGTGACATAAATATATATTTGTGAATATGTTTTTTATTTGCAAATCTCATTTTATTTATTTGTGAATTTAATTCATGTTTGTGAAACTTTAAGATTTATTTGTGGATTTCATTCTATTTATTTGTGGATCATAATCTATTTATTTGGATTTAAGCAACAATTCTGTCTCCATAGACCCAGATCTGTGCACTCTGTCCAGTCATCTCACTCTACCACACTCATCTACTTTGCCAATTTCATGCTCTACTAATCAGACACACAGAAAGAGAAATACATGAGTCTAATCTTCATCAGAGGGGTGGGTCTACAATGTGCCTCATATGTGAATTTCATATATAAAATGAGTGACATATTAGCTCGGCAAACCAATAATACATAAGCACATGTAAATCCCTCAATATGTGCTAATTCTGAATTATTGTAAAATACTAAAAGCATGGATTTCAGTGCACAGATTTATGTAATAAATCAGATAACAAAGAGAGCCAAAAAGGCCCATGCATACCAGGCTTACAGCTTATTTGTTTTCTACTTTGGCCATGGACCATGTAGACATTCTGGTTAGTCCTCTGGTCCCAAAGAACTATTCATGTTATGTAATTAACACTTCACCTAAATATCAAGTTTTGATTTGGTACATTGTTACATGAGATCTGCAGGGAAAAGCTCTTGCAAATTTAGCAATTAGGCAGTACCATCATACCCAAATTGACAGATCAACCTAAAATGAAATGACAAACTCTACATGACACTGATAAACAGGGAGAACAGGTGACTGAAAATAAAGAGTACTACTGTCCAGACAAACCATTTGAGTATGCAAACTATCCATCTGTAAGACCACAAGGATATGAATCACACAGAGAAGACAATGCTTCAGATTATTCAACAAAAGATGAGCAAAGAAAAATATCGCCAAGCTGATTGTGTAACAGCTAAAAGACACAAGTCTTCTCAATTCTTGATTGTTATATGGACAAAATCTCTTTAAAAAACATTCAAATTTGGTTGCAGGTCTGTTCTGATAGGGTCACCATGGAAAAAAAGCAGATAAACCCATATTTTGATAACTCTGATGTGAAAGGTTGTGTCCAAAACGAACAAATCCATCTGTTCTTAGAAGCCAACAAGAACAGGTTGTGATAGGCCCTCATCCTCAAAAATGATAAACAAAATTACTCAAGGTAATAGGAAATATGACCCAGATTACATTTAATACAAGTTCACTTGTTTCAATAATAAACATGATTTGTGTTGACCACAATATGTTTTGTGGGCGAATTATTGGCTACTGAGAGCAAGAAACCACTGAAAATCAAGAGACATTTAGGCAACAAATAC
This sequence comes from Sinocyclocheilus grahami, assembly GCF_001515645.1. Classification (NCBI taxonomy): domain Eukaryota; kingdom Metazoa; phylum Chordata; class Actinopteri; order Cypriniformes; family Cyprinidae; genus Sinocyclocheilus; species Sinocyclocheilus grahami. Next base: position 159,035 of record NW_015506647.1, on the reverse strand, counting down.
TCTTACCTATGCCATAATGAATCATTTAAATAATTTGCAGAAATTAATAAATTACAAATTCTAGTACAATTTTGCGAATCACTGGCTGGAAAAAAAGCTCCTTGTTTCATGCAGCATTTCCTCAATAGCTTAATTTAACCTCTACCCCTCTTTTCCTTCTTTCTATCTGTCTCTCTCTTGACTGACCTCTTTGAGCTGTTGCACTTCCATCTTCAGGGCTTCATGATCTTCCTCCAGCTGGCTGTGTTTGATCTTCAGTGCAGCACTCTCCTCCAGAACGGCCAGGCCGTACCGTGCAGCCTGTAACTTCTCCTCATTGGCTTCCTGGAGTTCTGCCGCCAGCCTGTCCACCTCTGCTTGGAGCCCCCCGTCTCCTCCTCCTCCGATCCCCTCCAACTCTCCATCACCCTCCTCCAGCATCCTCTGCCCAACCTCACGCTCCGGCCGAGAACAGATACTTTACTCCTGTCTTGTCATGTCTGTGAGAAGTCAGATGTTAAGGCCTGTTCAGACCAAGAATGATAACTATAAAGATAACTGCAACAATAACTATATTTTAGCGTCCACACAAATGCACGATAACATTGTTTATTATTAGCCCATATTACAGTATTTAAATGCTCAAGCTCATTAAAGCTGGGTGGATTCTGATTGGCTGATTGTTTTATTGTTCACCAGATGGGGAAAAAAAACATTTTCTGAAAGTGTTTTGGGCCGCTTCTACCACGCAATTTGGAAATGCAACATCCACCAACCACCTTCTGAAATGAAAATGAAAAGCTCTAATAAACCAGCTGTAGATTTTAGATTTAAAGGATTTCTGTAGTTTTCCCTCAAAATAAAAGTTGTTAAAAGTTATGGTTTACCATTTTAAAAAAATGTATTAAAGACAGCCAAAAATATTAGTATTGTAATTTTACAGTTATACTGTAAAATAGAATTATTATTAGGTTTTATTATAGAATTTTTCTTAAATACTACACACACACACGGATATTATATATATATTATTTTGGCCAAATTGGGCAGCCCATCACAGGGAACCTGGAAAAACGTATTGTTTATTGATAGTGAATGGTAGCCACTGCTTCTTGGTCCCTATCCACTTTTATTATATAGGGAAAGAGCAGCTTTGACATTGTGTTAAATATCTTCTTTTCTGTGCCACAGAAGAAAGACTGGTACATGTTTGCAACAACATGATGACAAGCACTATCAATAAGCTTCTTCTAAACCTTCCGCACAGCTCAAAGACCTCAGACGTAACATTATTATGAGATTATCAGAGCTACTAATCTGGCATTCAGTGAGACGGTCTCTCATCAGACCAGCAGGACACAGTCGAATGAGGTTTACTCCAGCAGCTTAAAACACTTTTGCACTTTCACTGCAGCAGGCGATGCCATCTAATGACAGGAAGGTTTCACATGGCTTTTTGAAGGGACAGCTCACCCAAAAATGAGAATACGTCATCATTTACTCAACCTCACGCTGTTCCAAAAACACATGACTTTCTATTTACTGAGCGACACACAAGGAGGATGACCGTTTAAGTCACCATTCACTTTAACGGTGGCGGAAGTTTCATCTTTGGGTGAGCTGTCCCTTTAACAGCATCCAGTATGTCAGCGTGAACTGAACGTTTCCAAATAAGACACACGGACAGTTCTTCCTTTACTTCTGCCTCACACAGTCACATATTAACACAAGCTGTGCCCATTTTTTGAAATGAGGTTCCGGTTTTGTCAAGAAGCGTCTATATTTGGTGGTTTATTGACATGTACAGGAAGTATTTGATTACATTTCATTGTATGTGATTCTGCTTCACTCCAATACACGAACTGAGCTGGTCAGACTACGAAAGCTCATTGTTATTAAAAATACGTTAATCATGATTTAACAAGGCGACTTTGAAAGTGACAAAACCCTGTAAGGTAGTTTGTCAACAGTTTGTTGTAGCCACAATGCTAACGAACATATTACGGGTTTCCTGGCCTTAGCAACACTTTACAAGACGTTAAATGTAAAGTGTCAAGGGTTCATGTTTACATCCGCCTTATTTCTTCATTTGCTACAAGGTTCGGTTTAGCGTTGGAGAAACTGTCAGCTGGCGCTAGCTAAAGACAAAAAGCTCGCTTTTAATCGTTTCTCACCTCTACATTTGGATGGCAGAATCATGTAGCAGTCCAGCTGACGGATGAAGCATGAGCGTGAGCCCTTCCCTGCGCGCGCTCCAGGAGTCCGCCGTTTGAACGAGAGCACGAGCACGAGCACGAGCACGAGCACGAGCTCAACTCAGCCGCAGCCAATGACGCGCGCGCACTTCCGCCTCGGCTGCAGCGAGCGTGTTACAGCGAGCGGATGTGGGTCCGCCGCTGAATACAATTAAGATTAAGCTGTCACGTTCAATACAAGTGGAAGTCAAGTCAAGTCAAGTCACCTTTATTTATATAGCGCTTTTAACAATACAGATTGTGTCAAAGCAACTTTACAGCATTAAATAGGAAAATAGTGTGCCAATAATAGTAAACACTCAATTTTCAGTTAAAGGCAGTTCATCATTGTAGTGTATGAATTATAAGGTTATCTTGTCATTCATTATCGGAAATCTGATAGCCCCTCCCCCTTCCTGCGTAATTAAAGCTGCAACATTCTGTTTGTTGTTGTTGTTGTTGTTGTTTAAGTGCATCAAAAGTGCACTTTTTCTTTTGGGAATTTTCAGTGTGAACGCACTACTCACGTTATTTATCCTACAAAATGTCATAGTGCATAAGTACATGATTTGGGACGCATCTATAGTACCAAAGAATGTACCTGAACTGTTACCTAACCTAGCACCGATAAACTAGCCTACCAAAAAAGGCCACAAAAATATTGTTTCTACCAATGAGCATAGGCTACACTACATCCATTTGATTGGTCCATATAAGGCAAGTCTCGGCGGCCATCTTTGAAACGCCCCTCGGGCATTCAAGCACAGCTCCTATCTCTTTGAATGGGGAAACATCAAATTCAACAAAACTGTTCGCCAAGCTTACTATTAAATTTCATTATTTGAAATCACCAGTGAAATCTGACAACAACGGTCTCATAAATGTTGTTTCTTTTGCTCAAATATTGTTAAAAAAAGCTTATTTTTCAGGCTAGACCAGCCGGTGCCAGTCCCATTGCATTTTACCCCATTCAAAACTATACGAGTGACTGCAAGTTGCAAAATGCATAGTAGGCCCACTTTTTTGTCATCATTCCTCAAATAACTGCCTGACTAAAAATGAGATGTTATTTATACATTGTTCATTCAACAACCCAACAGTGTGAAGGTATTGTGTGTGCTGAGGAAAGACAATAAGAATACAAAAATAACATTTGCTGTCTACAGCAAAGTTCAATCAGTGTTGAATCAACCTTTGTTGTCCATTACTTTAAATCAGAAAATGGGTTTTAATGAATATTATGAGCATTAAATAATTGATGATATCAGTTGATGCTCTCTGTGTCTATCTTCCAGGACACTAATATAGTTGAGGAAGGTAAGTGCAACTACTGCCTGGCCAAAATGAGCAGCTGTTCGGCTGAAAAGTGCCAGCAAGTGTCAAGAACCAATTGTGATGGCACCATCATATTAGCCAAGAAGTGCATAGAATGGCATCCAACAGATGATTATAAGTTCACTTTATTTTTTTTTATATAAATAGATGTAATGTTAGTACTGCCAATTGCTGTATGGCAGCTGCAGTACAAGTTTTAACTCTGAGGTCAAATAATGTAAGCAGTGGGCATTACCATATTACTGTGTGTTTTAGCCACCAGAGGAAGTTTCACAGGCATCTGCTAGGCCAGCTGCTAGCCCAAGTATGATGCCAATCGTCATGGTTGGTTGGTGCTTCTCTCTAACTATACTTAATGTCATCATACTGTGAAATATTATTGTGCAGGTGTAGCTTATCTTCTTCAGTGAGGAGTCTGAAGACTAAACCTGCTAGTCCTTCAAAAAAAGACCAACCAACCAATCTTACAAAGTGCTTAATTACTGAAGCGCCTTTAAAAAATGAGTCCAGGGAAGATAAACAGCAAAATAGACGTAAAAGATGATGTCTATGTATGGAGAGTCTCATGAGGGAATTTCAGGGGAAGAGATTGGCCCATTACTGTGGGAAACCCAGTTCTAGGCTTCCACGCTGCCCCTAAGGTTAAAGGTCAAGGGTCATTAAGAGTTGCATGCAAGAACGTCAGTCCCATAATATATATTGTAGAGCAACACACATCTGTTGTATAATTTCAGATATTTTATGATATGTGTTGCTATTTGATATGTTGATAATATTTCAATATTTATGTGTTATATTCTTTAACAATTTACACAAGTTGCTGTCAATTTTTTTCCCTATACATCTGCATCCTTCAGGCCCATACAATGATGATTTTTATTAAGTGAAGGGGTCTTAAATCACTGTGTGTGATGTGTGTCCCTTGACCTTGAGGTCACTTTATTCAGGGAGCATTTATCAAGAAGGAGGGGTGAGAGGAGAGAGAAAGCCAGGGGTTTGGGTCAAGGTCAGAATAGAGCGTAGGAGAGATCGTATAAAAACACAGGAAGGAGAGTCTGTCAAAAAAAAAGCACAGTAAAAGAGAAGTTTGTAGTGAGTCGGAGCATAAGGCGTGTGGCGCGTATAGTTACACTGGTTATTGGGTAGTTTAAGTGCTTCGATCCATCTGTAAGAATGAAAGTGCACTGCTTGGCTCTTCTGGTTTTGTCACTCTCAGCGACAAGTGTACAGGCCTTATGGAGGTAAGTCTACACACTCCTCAGTGGAGAACAATTTTGCTGGCTTTAATACAACAACAAAAGCCAATTATTTCATTTGAGAAACATGTTATCTTTACAATATCATGCAATTTTTCTTCCTAACACAGTACAAATGCATCTTTATTCATGAAAATATATAGCTTCCTTTATATTTTAGCAAAGTCAAGTCACTTTTAATCCCGTAGTGCTTTATACAATATATATTGTGTCAAAGCAGCTTCACAGACATAAATAGAAAAACAGTAGAATCAGTTATGTAAACGCAACTATGGAGACATTTCCGATTCTGCTGTGAAGCAGCTCTAAAAGGCAATAGAGCCGTTTTTAAGTTCAAGTCAGTTCAGTGTTGGTTCAGATCAAGTGTAACTGTGATCACAATTTCTGCTTCTCTCGATTTAAGCATAATCGTCTGCGATATTTGCCCATTGGTTATTTATCCTGAAAACATTTTAAAAACGGCCACAAATAAGAGAGAATATAAGTAACTAAAATGTACCAAAAAAAATTGTATACTAAAATATATTTTAAAATCTATTTGAGTAGTTTTGAAATTTATTACAAAATGTATATCTATTTTTGCCATATGGGGATTGCATCTATGTCTTATTGTGAAATGAAGATAAATGATAATCGTGAAAAATGATGAAAAATCATTTTAAAATCAGATCAAATGCACTGCCATCTAATGTTGCTGTTTTATCAGTTGTGCAAACAAATAATACATGTAATGATTTATTTCTCTCGTTGCTAGGGTAAAACTGAAGAAAATGCCCTCCATACGAGAAAACCTGAAGGAAATGGGTGTCACACCAGCTCAAGTGTTTTCTGAGATTATGCCTAAATATGATGAACCATCACCCAAAAACGGCACAGCTCCAACACCTCTGATCAACTACTTAGATGTAACTCAGTATTAAACATGGAAAAGAACCACAATTATGAGCAATTTTATATTTTTAATAGTCTGTTGTTTCATATAGACAATTTTATATTTTTAATTGTCTATTTCTCTGCTGATTTCCAGACTCAATACTTTGGCGAGATTAGTATTGGTTCGCCAGCTCAGATGTTCAATGTTGTTTTTGACACGGGTTCTGCCAACCTCTGGGTTCCTTCACACAACTGTTCTCCTTTATACACAGCCTGCTGTGAGTGATTTGCTAAATGCAATCATATAAAAACCACATAACATTTTATATTACAAAGTCATTGTATTATGTGAACATACCATTTTAAATAGAAAGCAAAACCTATTTTGTCCTAAACAAATTTTCTCCTACAGCTCAGTCTGTCTTTCTCCATATTTGTCTTTAGTCACACACAACAGGTACGATGCTTCAAAATCCCTCACGCATATTTACAATGGCACGGGATTCTCCATCCAGTATGCTTCTGGAAACATCCGGGGATTTCTGAGCGAGGATGTGGTTGTAGTGAGTAACAAAAAGCCATTTGTTTTAGAATGTAAAGCACTGGGAATGTTAAGAAATGAGTTCAAAAGGAATATCTTTACCAACATATGGAAACGGTATTTTAATGACCGAGGCAAAATATTTTTTGCCATCCAGGTTACCATAGAAAGTCAAGCACAGCAAAACATCAATGGATAACCAAGTCCAGATGCTTGTGCCCAAATTTGACATGCAATAAGGCAAAATACTGATTGATTTTAAAACAAACTGACTGCAATATGGAAGACCAGAACTGTAATTGCACATAGTACATGATTGAGCTGTCTTACCTTTGACCTCTAACTTCTTTAGGTGGGTGGTATCCCGGTGGTGCAGGTTTTTGCAGAGGCCACAGCTCTTCCTGCGATCCCGTTCATCTTTGCCAAGTTTGATGGAGTATTAGGGATGGGATATCCAGATGTAGCCATTGATGGAATTACACCTGTGTTTGATCGCATCATGTCTCAACATGTTCTGAAACAGAACGTCTTCTCTGTGTACTACAGCAGGTGAGCGTCAGCATCTATTGACATACAGGGTGTGCAAAAGTGAGAAATTTCATGTTTGCAATTTTTGTCATTTTTAATTGCCATGAGGGTCTTTGTCATTGCGAAAATATTTTCATTATATTACATCCACTATGCTGGGTCATCAGACGTCTAATTATATACAATTATCATTATTTTCTTATATAAGAGACTATATAAGTCTCTTATGCTCACCAACATCAAAAACACAGTAAAACATGAATATTGTAAAATATTATTTAAAACAATAATGTAAATAATTCCTATCTCTTTGAATGGGGAAACATCAAATTCAACAAAACTGTTCGCCAAGCTTACTATTAAATTTCATTATTTGAAATCACCAGTGAAATCTGACAACAACGGTCTCATAAATGTTGTTTCTTTTGCTCAAATATTGTTAAAAAAAGCTTATTTTTCAGGCTAGACCAGCCGGTGCCAGTCCCATTGCATTTTACCCCATTCAAAACTATACGAGTGACTGCAAGTTGCAAAATGCATAGTAGGCCCACTTTTTGTCAAAATTCTAAATAACTGCCTGACTAAAAATGAGATGTTATTTATACATTGCTCATTCAACAACCCAACAGACACTGTTTATCTTATACTGTGAAGGTATTGTGTGTGCTGAGGAAAGACAATAAGAATACAAAAATAACATTTGCTGTCTACAGCAAAGTTCAATCAGTGTTGAATCAACCTTTGTTGTCCATTACTTTAAATCAGAAAATAGGTTTCAATGAATATTATGAGCATTAAATAATTATTACATCCACTATGCTGGGTCATCAGACGTCTAATTATATACAATTATCATTATTTTCTTATATAAGAGACTATATAAGTCTCTTATGCTCACCAACATCAAAAACACAGTAAAACATGAATATTGTAAAATATTATTTAAAACAATAATGTAAATAATTGTTGTATTGCGTATATATATATATATATATATATATATATATATACACATACACATACATATATAAATTCAAATTCAAAAATTGCTTTATTGGCATGACTGTAAATGATACAATATTGGCAAAGCTTAGTATACATGTACAAAAAGAAAAAAAAATTATTATAATATAATAACAATAATAATAATTAAATGAACATCACATTAATAGAATGGAATATTATAACATCTTAGAAGTATTAAACTATATACTGTATATGCATGCAAAATATATAGAACCAATTTTATCTCAGAAACGGCTAGTAAATTTCACAAATAATTTACAAGAATGAAACACAGTGAGTTAAATATGCCATTTTTAAGTAAAGACTTTATTTTCCACTAAATTTTATTTACAACTTAAACGTAAAATCATTCTTTACTAAAAGTCTTTACTGTCACTTTTGATCAGTTTAATGCTGATATATATATATATATATATTTGTATTATATTTGTATAGTGTAATAATAAATGTATTTAAACAGTACTAGTTGATTACAAGTCATATCTTTGTATGTATATGTGTGTGTGACTATAAGGGACCCAACACACGTCCCTGGTGGAGAACTAGTGTTGGGGGGCACAGACCCGAACTACCACACTGGATCCTTCCACTATATGAATACCAAAGAGAAAGGCAAGTGGGAGGTCGTTATGAAGGGGTAAGAATATTATCATCATCAATTTTACAGAACAATTATGATTTCTTTCCATGTAGCTTTTTCTGCCATTCTACATCTGTTTTACATCACAGTTTTCACAAATATTCCTAGACATCCTATATCAGTTTATACAAGATATCCGTTAGCCATCTGGTTTTAATTTTGAGCAGAATCTCAAACCATTTCCAGAGAGGTAATCAATTCTTGCCCTGTGTCCTTTAAAGGAATAGTTGACCCAAAAATCAATCACACACTCACCCTCATGTCATTCCATATCCGTATTTTCCTTTGCTTGGAACACAAGAGACGAATTTTTGAAGATGATCGTGCCAGTTATGGGTTACCATACTTGGCCTACACGTCACCTAAATATGACTTGTGCAATATATTTCAGGCCAACAATGGCACATATAAATAGATATTAAAGATATTAAAGATATTGTTGGGCAAACAATTATTGGGGATCAATTTTACAGAACAATTATGATTTCTTTCCATGTAGCTTTTTCTGCCATTCTACATCTGTTTTACATCACAGTTTTCACAAATATTCCTAGACATCCTATATCAGTTTATACAAGATATCCGTTAGCCATCTGGTTTTAATTTTGAGCAGAATCTCAAACCATTTCCAGAGAGGTAATCAATTCTTGCCCTGTGTCCTTTAAAGGAATAGTTGACCCAAAAATCAATCACACACTCACCCTCATGTCATTCCATATCCGTATTTTCCTTTGCTTGGAACACAAGAGACGAATTTTTGAAGATGATCGTGCCAGTTATGGGTTACCATACTTGGCCTACACGTCACCTAAATATGACTTGTGCAATATATTTCAGGCCAACAATGGCACATATAAATAGATATTAAAGATATTGTTGGGCAAACAATTATTGGGCAAAATATTTAAACACCTCACCCCAAAATTAAAATTTGCTGAAGGTTTACTCACCCTCAGGCCATCCAAGATGTAGATGAGTTTGTTTCTTCTTCAGAACAGATTTGTAGAAATGTAGCATTACATCACTTGCTCAGCAATGGATCCTCTGCAGTGAATGGGTGCTGTCAGAATGAGAGTCCAAACTGCTGATAAAAACATAATAATCCACACGATTAGATTAGAAGTGATGGTTTGAAGATAAAATTAATTAATAATGGATTTTTTTTTTTGTTACAACACATAGCTCACTTCACAAGATGTTAATTGATGGACTGGAGACATGTGTATTACTTGTGGATTATTGTTTTTATCAGCTGTTTGGATTCTCATTCTGACGGCACCCATTCACTTCAGAGGATCTATTGCAGAGCAAGTGATGTAATGCTACATTTCTCCAATTCTCGAAAAAAAATTTCAGCATATTTTCATTTTTGAACTATTCCTTTAAGGCTCCCCAAAAGAAAGTAAACTTTTTTTAAAAACATTTCTGAAACATAATCCATTGCAATGTGTTTGATTAATACTTTGTTTTTCTGCAGAGTGTCTGTGGGTGCAGATATGTTGTTTTGCATGGACGGCTGTACTGCTGTTATTGATACAGGCTCCTCCTACATCACAGGCCCCGCCTCCTCCATTTCAATTCTGATGAAAACAATCAATGCCGTTGAACTGGCAGAGGGAGGGGTGAGTTCTGTTTAGCTAACCTTACGAAAATTCCTTAAAAGGGTGGTTCATTGCGATTTCACTTTTTTAACATTAGTTAGTGTGTAATGTTGCTGTTTGATCATAAACAATATCAGCAAAGTTACGAAGCTGAAAGATCAATGCAAACGGTCTTTTAAAATTCTGGCAGTTTAATGCCTACAAAAACGGCTGGTAGGGACTACAACAAGTTACTTCCCGGGTTTGTGATGTAACAAACCCAGATAAACCCCGCCCTCGGGAAAAGGCAGCAAAGGGGGCGAGGCCATGCTGTGCTGCTTTAGAGAAGAGGAAGAGAAAAATAGAGGTGCACGTAATAATCTATTCATATATGAATCGTAATTCTGTCTTCTAACGATTCTAATGGCTTCACAGGTTTCAAAATCAATGTTCTAAAGCAGCGGCTCTTAATACTGTTCCTCACGTCTCCTGCTCTGCCCACGCTCTGCATCTCTCTCTCTCTCTCTCTCGCATTCAGCTCAGCTCCAGCAATGAACTGTTTCAATTATACACTTATTTTCACATAGCTATGAAAAGTGTTAAACATGGATGCGCGTGCAGTTGCCGTACAGTATTAAAGCTTTAATCAGGATAAAACCATATATTAAAAGCTAACATAGCAGTAGCATTTGCAAATAGCAGCATATCTAAAAGACAACAACAAACAAACAACATAAGCCTACCATTAAAAGCCGTGCTTGCACAGGTTCTGCAATCGGGCTCAAACTGATAAGCGATATTAACAACGCCGTTGTTTACAATACAACCGGAGCACATGCCGCTAAGGAGAGGGGCGGGACGTTTAGACTCGTGCTAGAGGCGGTTTAGCCAATCACAACACACTGGGCTAGCTAACCAATCAGAGCCCATCGCCTATTTCTGAGGGAGGGGCTTCATAAAAGAAGGAAATGATCAGCGCTATTCTCAGAGAAGGGACAGAGCGGTGTGGAATAAAGGTAAATTATGTGAAAAATAATGCATTTTTAAAAAAACCGACGCATTAACACAAGTTAGACTGCACCCCATAAACACAATCAAGCCTAGAAAAAAAACAGTGAACCACCCCTTTAAAAATCTGTCTTTGTTTAAAAGCATATATTTAATTTAATAAGAATTAGAAAATTGATTTGAGAGATTAAGCCATGGAAAGAGTTTTTTTTTTCAGAACCAAAAATATGAATTCACTACACTACAGAAACTATGAAAACTGAAGAAGCTAAAATTTTAATCTTGAAAACAATATTATGAAATCTCTAAATCTCAGCAGTAGTGGCAAACCTTCAAACGTTCTAGAGCCATAAAAAATGAACAATGTGTTCCAGTTGTTCATAAACAGAGAGCACATAATGCATGATGGATCTTCTAAAACATTCAGCAGCGACAACTGATTATAAATTAGAAGACAACTGATTATAAAGCTCAACACCTTCACATTGCAAACAAACTTAGGATGATTGATCATGCACCAACATGGCATCCCATATACATCCCATACATACAAGCTTTTCTATATTCAGCATTCAAACCTGTTTCTTATTGGTCTCTTTCCTTTTCCTGTTGCACAACTCCATGGGAACAGCTGCTTTGGTCTATCATGCTTGGCTGTGTCTCATAAATAATGTCTGAAGAGCAAATGGAATGACTGAAAGCTGATGTTTTTTTTCATAACCACTGTGGTTGGTGATATTAAATGTGGAAAATGTTTGTATTTCTTTCTTTCAAGTGTGAAGTTCAGTTTCATTTCGGTTTTGCAAAATGTTGCAGTACAATGTTGTCTTTGAATGGTTTTAAAGCTCACCCATTTTCTCTCTCTTTCGCTCTGTTCACAGTATACCGTAAACTGTAATCTAGTCAAGTTGTTGCCCACTGTGGCTTTTCATCTTGGTGGTCAGGAATATTCTCTCACAGAAGAGGACTATATTCTCTGGGTGAGGACTTTCTTTATTTCATTACAAGGGTAGTATATTAACACAATATTAAAGTGTTAATATTAATACAGTATGTCACATTTGGTGGCGCTGATCTTGAAAGGCTTTAATTTTCTCATGTACACTGACATGAAATGAAGATAGTCAGATCAGTAGCCTAATAAAGCTTTTTATTTTATTTTATTTTTATTTATTTTAGTTGGAGGCTGCCACTTTAATATCACATGACCGGTTGAATGCTACTTACTTTCTCTTAGTAACCTGCTGTTATTGGACAGTTTTGCTTGTGGAATAAATTTAATCATAGCTGACGATCATGTCTTTTGTGGGAAGCTACATACACACCACTAGGTGTCAGTATAAGTAAGATGACTACCTCATAAAAAAAATTACTGAGTGCACCTTTAATGTAACTAGGCTATGGATTATGGAGTGGCCTTTGTAGGCCAACACAGAAGTTGGATCCCTAAATAAAAAAAAACACAAATTTGGGATTTTTCATTGATTTTTGGATTATTGCAGAAAATAAGCTATGTGACCAACAAAAGTTTATGATTCTGACATGTTTTGTTTGTCAAGATCATTTTCACTAATGAACACAACTTAGGTAATTTGTTTACACTTAACTATGTTATTTTATAATTTAAAATGTTTAAATGTATGTTAAATTTAAATAGTTGAACTTTAAAATGCGTTTGAACACACTTAAAGGGGTCATATGATGCGATTTAAATTTTTCCTTTCTCTTTGGAGTGTTACAAGCTCTTGGTGCATAAAGAAGATGTGAAGGCGCTGTGTGCTTCGTTGTGAAAGCGAAACTACTTTGTTTGGTCTTCCAAAAGAGGACGATATCGCTTTATCATGCCTAGAGCTGATTCGTGCTGGTCGCTGAGGAAATACATCAACTTCGCGCTGTGGATCGCCGGATCGGCTTTCACCGTGGACGAAGCGGAGTCCAGCCCAGGGTCGTCACATGTGCTTGCCACAGGTATCACAATATGGTAAGGGATGTAACATTTCTGTTACATGCTTGAGGAATTCGGCCAATCACAACGCACTGGATAGCTGGCCAATCAGAGCACAACTCACTTTTCAGACCGATGAGCTTTGTAAAAATCGACGCGTTTCAGAAAGGCGGGGCATAGAGGAGAAACAATAATGTACAGTACGTGGAAAATAATGTGTTTTTTAAACCTTAAACCGCATAAACACATTTCATTACACCAAATACACAAAATAATGTTCTTTTTAGCAACATCATATGACCCCTTTAAGTACTTTAGAACATAGATTTCATAATGTAATTTCATAATTACTTCTATTGTCTTTGAATTATGGTTATGGTGTACTGCCGAATATGGCTGTATTTATAATGAACTAGATTGAATGTAACTTCTATTGAAACTAGTATGTAATTACAATGTAATAAATATATTTGTAATTACATTTGTAATATTGAAGTTGCAACTTATACATTTAAAATCTATTGCAATTTGAAATGTTGAATAACATACTATAGCTAAAATCCAAATCAAGTACCCTACAGGTGCTTTATGTTAGTCAATATATCAAAATAAGTGTACTTATTTAAAGCATGTCTAAAGATTATTAAAACAATTATTTAAAATGTACTTTTAAGTAAATCTTTTAAAATGACAAACTGCACACATTAAGCACACTAATTTTTTCACAAGGGTCTTTAGCCCCATTTAGCTACTTGTTAACAATTGCCTTTTTTAAGACACATTAACACTTTTAAAAACACACAAGTGGGGTGATTAATGATGTATTTTATGTCACAGAATAAAATGTGAAAATATCTCGAACTTGAAAGCTCCCTTCCTTCACATGATGAAGACCCAGGTTTTTTTTTTTAATAATGTTTAGCGTTAACCGAAGTGCTGTTTTCGTTAGAAATACTATTGCTGACACTGTACTACACAGTCAGTCTGGCATTTCATTTCACACTGAAATCTGGGATCTATTTCACTAAGTGACTTTTTTCATTAAATACGAAATGTCTCCTGTTGTATTTGCATGTCATTTTCCAGATGACTTCTGAAGTGTAGCATCTGTTTTGACAGTCATCAATTTATGTTACAGCTATATGGACTTGCATTGGCTTTTCTAATGTCTCTTTGTCTTCTTTTGTTCTGCCTACAGCAGTCTGAGTTCGGGGAGGACATCTGCACAGTGACATTCAAAGCGTTGGATGTGCCGCCCCCTACTGGTCCCATCTGGATACTGGGGGCAAACTTCATAGCTCGATACTATACAGAGTTTGATCGGGAAAATAATCGCATTGGCTTTGCTCAGGCAATCTGAGAAACACTGGGTTTTCTACTATCCTAAAATCAGATTGCTATTACATTGCTACTTATACACAACATAGGAAACTTGATCTGTCACAATAATAGCAGGTAACTTAAGTTAAAGCTTCCTTTGTGAACGAGAAGTACACTTTAAGCATGATTTTAAAAAGTACTTATAAAACTAAAATAATTTAACAGAATATGCTTGTTTGTGAACTGAATGTAACACTTAATGGGATGTTATTTACGATTAAATCAAGATGTATTATAATTAAAATTGATATTAAATGCAATTACTTAAGTTGAAATTAAGAGTCCTTTTTTACTCACTTAAGTAGGTGACTTTTTATATGTAATTTAAAAATTATCTCTATTGTCTTTGAAATATGATTAAAGTGTACTTTCGAATGTACTGATAAGCATTTTTAGTAAACTAAAATATACTTTATTTATTCGTAGTTGCATATTTGTAATGATGAAGCTGAAATTTAGCACATTCAAAATATAGTAACTTTGAATGCAATATCAAATTTAAAAAAAGCAAGCAAGATAAAATGCTATTAAAAGATATTTAAAATAAACTAATTTTGATGTTATGCAAAATGTGTTTTTAAAGTGTATAAGTATTTTAAGAAACATAGTTATGAAAGTGTCTTTCATTAAGTACACTCCAAAACTGAAATTCCTGTTATAATTTCCTCATCACTTGTTCCAAACGCTTATGAGTTTCTTTCCTCTATTGAACACAAAAGATGATATTTTGAAGAATGTGTGTAACCAAACAGACGGTAGCCATTACAAACATTTTTTTTCATATATATGGAAACAAATGGTCAACTCTTTGGTTACACACATTCTTCAAAATATCTTCTTTTGTGTTCAGCAGAAGAAAGATGTCAGGGATCTGGAAGGAGGACCCAATTGCAGTGCGAGTAACAAGGGTTTATTGACTAAACAGATCAATACAAAAGGGTTGTGAGGTGCACAGGTGATACCACAACAGGAACACAGAAAACAGCGATAGTTAGGGAAGGCCACTGGAACAGCCTCAGACAGCAACTGGCAGAATACTATAGCAGCAGAGGAGGCGGCAAGACCAGGCCAGTGGAGAGACCAGGCACCAGAGAGCTGAGCTCAGATACTTATTGACCATAACTCTGAAGCACCCCAGACAGAGAAAGGGAACGAGGCTAAGCACAAGTAACCCTTACCATACAGGATTTCAGAAAAGTGGGCAAAGCATAATGTGCACACTCCTACCTTATGGGATTTTAGAAAAGTGGGCAAAGCATAACGTGCACACTTACCAGCTATGTGGATTTTAGAAAGTGCCCAAAGCATAACGTGCACACTTACCACAGTATTTGGATTTTAGAGTTTTCCGAGCATCTGTTTACAGATACCCGGAAGTACTGGGCCAAACGGGAGAGGCAAGCTCAAATACAACCCTCAAAGGTGAGGGGAGCACTGCGCGAGACAGCATTTATACAGGAAGGTTCTCGTAATGCCACCTATACCTCCCGCTCGATGCCTCAGCAAGAGGGGATATCCTGGTGATTGGGAAGCCCCTCAGGGCGACCCAGATACGGTAGACCAGTCAGGGTAGCATGAAAGCGTAACCCCAGCCCGGATGTCCAGGAAATGTTTGCAGTGACACGCCGGGGGCCCGATGATCACGAAGGCTCCCGCAGAAGCCTGTGTCATGGCTGCATGATCCAGGAAGTATGAAGCCGAAACCGGGCTTTTCTTACTGTCTGGACATATATCGACGAGTGAAAATAAACACTGCAAGTCGAGTACCCGGTTCCGAACCCGGCTTTAGAGGGGGCCTCATCGAGGACTTATCCTAGAAAAGGGACAGAACACACAGGTCCCGGGAAACACTGCAAAGAAACTAGCAGAGGTTACACAC